>NC_043958.1:28615185-28802685 GCF_902148855.1 Sphaeramia orbicularis | reverse complement strand
GACACAGATATTCACTTCAACAGTTATCCACTTGGTAAAAAAAAAAAGAGAAAGACTAACTTCAGATAAGCATGTTTTTTCATTCTTGACATTTTTGGAGAGAGGAGAGGAGATGATATCGTTGATTAACCAGCTAGTTGACTTTCCCTGCTGCACACTATTGCCGTTATATCAGTATGTTAAAAGCCAACATCGGTCAAACTCTGATTTAAACCTTGCGCTGTAAATACATGCAAGTGGAGAAATCCCTGCCGCTGGGAATCGGTCTGCTAACCCCAGCAGTGTTGGTGCCAGAGTCTCATTGAAATGCATCAAAATGAAAATTCCTCCACATATTTAACCTCTATTTTGAACTCCTTTCCAACTTTGCGTGTGTACATTGTGCTTCCCCTGTAGGCAGAGTCAATCCCACAAAACAGTAGGCAGTGAAGGCCCACAGGTTCAGGGCAGCTGAGGCCCACATTAGGCCAGGGATGATAGCTTTATCTGTGGATGGGAGCAGAGGAGAAGAGTTGGCTTGTTGCCCAGCAGAGCTACCACTCCATCCTGTCACCCTCTGCCCACACAGGCTACATTGACCTTGGGCAGGGCACAGCCACCCTCCTCTTCCCCACCCTAGTCCTGTACCCGGATGGAGGAAAAGGAGGAGCCGGGAGTAAGGAAAACAAACTGGCACATCATGTTTCCCTTATCTGAGATTACCCACAGCGCTGGCTATGTACACAAACACAGTCTGACATTGGCTCAAAAAATTTCTCCCTGCCATCTCTCTGACTCTCCCAGACATTTACTGCAAATCAACAAGCCCACTCCTAGGCTCACTGTCCATTTCACAACTCCATTTAAGATTGGCATTCTGGCTTTCCTTTCTATCTAAAGGCAGTCTGTACTTCAGCCTTGTACTTTTGTCCATATTTTTGTAGAGTTATCATAGAAAACCAATTTTACCCACAGGCTTAAAATAAATTAAACACAGATTGGTTGTTGTTATGCAGTTGGCAATGTAGGAGCTTTAATTAGAGCTCTGGCTGCTGCATTGTGTTAAACATCCATTTCTGATTTTGTGACATTTAATTTTCTCTGCAATGTCTGGAATGTGTTTTCATGTTCTTTTTTGTTTATGTTTTTAATTAAATTTGGGAGCCTTAATATGTAATCCTATATGCAGGTGTTTCTGTTGAGCTTTAGCCTGTGACCATCACACATATGTGTCCATGGATGAGTCCTATTGGTAGAGAACAAAACATCAGTATGACTTCATCTAAATAAAAGTCTTTTTTTATATTTTTGAGAAGACATTCATTTAGATGAAGCCATTCTCAAATATGCATTTTGTATGTTGATGCAAGATGCCACGAAATGACAAACTGCCTCCATCCTAAAAATTTGACGTGCCTGTCTCTTTGTCTTCCCACTATCTCATTCACTTTGTTGCTCTGAAAAGCAAAACACAGCGAGTAAGTGATTTAACTCTCCTCCTACTCATTTTTCCTTGCAGCTGCTCAGGGTGAGGAGAGGGAATGTGCCTTCACAGACCAGCAGCAGCAGTGGGAGGTGGAGCGAGTGGCAGGGGGCGAAGGCCGGGTCTCCCCAGAGAACACCACCATCCGATGTGCCAAGGGCAGCCACTGTTTCGGTCTGTGGGAGAAAAGCCCACCCGGCGAAGTGCGACTGGTCAAACAAGGTAAAAAAAAAAAAAAACAGACTTTATCCAAGACTGTGTTAGATAAATGGAAACACTGAGTATGTTTTGACAATGTGCCCTTTCTTCAGGTTGCTGGACTCACCTGGGTGACCACCAGGGCTGCCATGATGACCGCTGTGTAGTGACCAACCTCCCTCCACAAATTCAGAACGGGACATATCATTTCTGTTGCTGTGGGAGTGACATGTGTAACGTCAACTTCACAGAGGATTTCCCACTGCCCAGCCCCACCACCGCACAGCCAATCAGTAAGAACATACAAAGTGTTCATGTATGACAACATGTACAGACTGAAGTGGTGTACACTTCAGTCTGTAAAAACAGCTCAGTATGTGCTTGTCTTGTAGCAAGCTGTATTCCTTTCTCAGTATCCATTAACAATCCAGACAGATTGTTTCAGCATCACGTTCAATAATATATATTATTGCGTAAAGGAGGTGTACACAGCCACGTGACATCAGGCTCACATTGGTGATTTTTGCCATCACCGTCTTAGCTTTTTTTTTTTTTAAACCAGTTGCAACCATTTTATGGATGAGTGGGTGGAACATAGGAGTGAGGTGAGGTTGCATGGTGAAACAGGAAATGTTTCTGTCAAGTAATCTCAGCAGCTTCTTTTATAGTATGTCAATGCATTGTGTTTGATGATTGCATTTCAGGAAATGTAAACTTTGGCTGTGTTATTGGTGTAACTTTTTAACCACAACCACCATGGCGTTGTCTTCATAAACACAAACTCAGGGAGTCACTCCTGTCAATCAATCCCCACACAGTAGATAAAAAAAGCCTTCATTTAGCTCTAAACTCATATTGACTAAGCAGTAATTTAGTACGCTTAAAGTGATTGAGAGAAATTGACATATTTTCAGTGGCTGAACTAGGCTTTTTACCCCTTGTCTAATATGCATATACATAATTTAAGATTAGTGAAATAGAGAAACCATATGAGGAGGTAGCTGTGATTTATTAACACGGATGATGTGTACTAACAGAATCTATTGACATATTGCTTCATCTCTTTTCCGTCTTTAAACGTCTTGAAAAATACAGTAACATTTCCAAAAACAAAACCATCTCTTACAGCATGATTTGCGAAACGGGGAGAGTTAAATGCAAGTGAAATGACTAACAAAGAGCAAGGGTGAAAACCAGCCCACGCAGTTTGGAAACACAAGACTATTAACAGAAAAGAAAGGATGTTTGATATCATCAGAGAAATAGTACCTACACCTACTTGTAGCTACTTTCTCTCTTTCTGCCCCCTTTTCGTCTTCCTCTGCTTCATCATTCAGCCACAAATCTTAGAAATGAGCTTCCTGATTGCCGCCTATAATGAACCTTGACAACTCTGAATTGCAGAGATGAATTGGTTTGCATTTGCACAGATAAGCTGTGTCCTCGCTCCCAGCTAGGGTGGATTATATGCACTAAATGGCAAATAGAAGCAGTTGATATTGAATCCTTTTGCTTCGGTGGACGTTCTTTGTGTTTTTCAAATTCTTAGTGAGGTGTCGAACAAAGCAAACAGATGTATTGTTAATTGTTCTTTCCACTCAGGTTTTAGCTGTGAATGAAAGCAGTGTGTGGCGGGAGGGGGAGGACGGTGGTGGCAGCAGCTCATCATCTTTCCTGCCCACACACACACACACACACACAAATACTCGCACTCTACCATGCATGTCGTCTCTCTGCATTCCATGGATTACAAGGCGTCTGCTGTATCTGTCTGTCTGCGGGTGTGCCGGTGACTGCTCCCCTGTGTAGACAGATGATGAGACAAAGACGAGAGAAAGTTGGAGGAAGAAAATAACATTTTGCATCAGATTAAATCACTGAAAAATCAAGTTTGTGTTTCATAACACTATTCTAACACTAAGTCCTGCTCCTCTTGGTAAGTCCTGACATGTCGTGACAGACTACTCTGGTATTAGAAGTCAGAAACACTTTGGCTGTCTGAGTGATCTTCAGCCAACTATCGTGGGTGAGAACATTTAAGGCAAGGTGATACTTTGGTAGGGTTTTGCTTAGGTTTGAGGAGGGCTTAGGTGCTGTGATGGCTTTTTTCTGTTATTTGACCATTTACATTTCTGCATACTTTTACACCTACATTATAATATATAGAAAAAGAAAAATGGAGCAAATTTAATTATTAATTAAAATTTCCAGTTTCACAAAACATCAATACCACTTTTACAAAAGATTAAAAATAAAAACTATTTATTCAATAATCAATAAATAATATGGTAGCTTTTCTCTGCAGAGTAGTAGGGAACACTCATTCTTTTTTGTTATTTTAGCTTAGTTGTTCAAAAACACTATGGGCTGTGAAAATCCCATCACACACTCTTAAAAAAATTAAAAAATCCAGACCTTTTCAGCAGATGTTTTGAACAGCTCTATTTGGACAGAAGTAATTATTTTCTAAAAACTGAGATTATCTTGTTGGGAGAATATCTACATATCCATACTTTTTTTTTTTTTTTTTTTGAGTGTGAAACATCCTTTATGTAATGCTAATATACAACTGGTTGTACCATGTTTTCTTTCACTGTCAGGCTGCAAAAGTAAAGTTGTAGGATGATGTCAAGATTTTTCTAATTTGTTATACTTTACATTTCATGCTCTTCAATGTGACTATTGCCCAATTACGATGCTAAAATTGTACATCCTGTAGCTCTAGTCACAATGCAGCTTGTTGGTGGTAGTAATTGGTAATTTTCTGGACATTTATAGTGTGTTGGGGTGTGTCTGTTTATCAGACAACTTCCTGCACAGTCCTCCTCTGGATTATGAACTCATTGACCTTGGTATTTGAAAGGAGTCTTGTCAGACTCTGCATATGTGTGTGTTTGTGTGTTTTCCCTCTTGCCTTTATGCCCTCCAGCTTGTGTACATGCATGCTCATGCTAGTACGTCAGTCAGAGCTGCCCTTAGGCTCTCTAAGCCATCAATTATTGATAAAGCTTGTGTCTCGCAGCAACACCAGTGTGCTGCCTGATGTAACAGAGGCAGCTGCTGGATCTTTAGTTTTTATTCCTGCACAATATAGAGTGGAGGTCTGTGAGAGGAGTGTTGTTATATTTAAGTTGTGTGTATGTTTGTCTCTACTCTCCAGAGAAGCTCTTATAGCTGATGCAGTGTCTCATTAATCACAAATGCCTGACAGCTGAAGCAGCAGCCACCTCAGCTAACTGCTGCTACCACCTTCATCTGTCCACTTTGCTCTGTACACTATTTACATATTTTTTATTCTCTCTCACTCTCCATTCACTTCTCACACATCCACTGCTTCTATCTTCTTACACTGCCTTCCAGTCTGTTGACCATTCCTCATGGTTGTTTGGTTTAATTGATGTTGGATTTTTTTTTTTTTTTTTTTTTCCATTTCTTTTGATTGATTGTCCACAAACAGGTATACTTGCATACCTTGGAATTTGTAGCCATGTGTGATGTTAATGGATGTGTGAAAGTTGTTTCATGCGTGTGCTTATTGATCTTTCTTTTGAGAAGAATAATATAAAACTGACATGTGTTTGTTTTGCGTTCTTAAAAATAATTCATAAACTGGCCACCAAACAAAAACTGTTTTGATAGGTGTTTTTGATTGGTGTTTGATAGGTGTGTGTGGACTGCAGTGCCTCCTGCTCGGCAGCAATTACTGAAACTGTTGTTTTTCATTGCGCTGGTTCAGACTATAAGCCCAGTTGAATCAATGAATCAACCCAATATTCAGCAGACTGTTCAAGTGCACTTAAGAAATTGCTCAATTCTCACTTTGTGTAAATACTGGCTCCTCACAAGTCAGAGGCACTGGAATGGTCTTCATCATCAAAGGTCACAGTTTGATTTGCACTTTTGTTTTGATGTGTCTCCCTTTTAGCCACTCGTGCACTGCGCTGCGAAGAGACAATAATTATCGCCCTGGCAACAGTCTCCGTGATGGCTGTGGTTGCTGTAGCAGCCTTCTTTGGGTACCGCATGATGCACGGTGAGTTACCATGGCGCCACACTGCGAAAAAGAGACATTCATTATGCAAGGCCATTTAAATGTTTTTGGACATTTCATAATGAGCTCACAGATCTGCTGTTTGTAGCTTTTATTTTTTCAAGTTTTAGACTGTCTCTGCTATATACTGACTTGGCTGTGAACTCTGTGTGTATGTTAATAGGAGATGGTAAGCAAGGCCTCCACAACCTGAACATGATGGAGGCTGCTGGCTCTGAGAGCTCACTGGACCTGGACAATCTTAAACTACTGGAGGTTAGTGGCCAAATCCATTTGTTTCATCTCTGGACCCTGTATGAAATATTTTTAGTTTGGTGTTAGTCATCTGTTCATCACTGGAAGTGAATCAGTTTTCCGGCTCAGAAAAGAGCCAAAGTATTCAGTGTAGTGGTGCAGCATGCCAGCATGACACTGTGTAACTTGAGTCTCTTTAACTTAATAAGCCTGAAGGGAGCCAATACAGAAGCTACAGCAAATAATTTTATGGCATTGCAGCCACTCAGAGATTTAGTAACATTACTGTTAAAGTCGCACATTACCTAAAAAATGCTGGATTTGGTAGTAATGTTTGCAATATGAAAGCAGCATTAAGGTGTTAACAGTACGTCATCTACATCCCAAATCCTGTGGATTTATTCTTGCCTGTTTTTATATGATGAAAACTAGTATCATTGATTCAGACATGGAGTGCTCTCCTCTGGCTGCAGCAGCTCAACATACAGGGTGTGTACAGTACATAAACAAGAGGAAGAAGGCAGGCAAGAGCTGGGAAGAGAAAGGAGAAACAAATAGCACTGAGGCAAAAATTTGCCCCAAAATACATCAAGGTGTACAGTTACATTTGTCGTTTCAATGTGACTTTTGATCATTGGATCACAACAGGACATATTAAGTGACAGGTCCCGGCACACAAAAATAGGATTATGCTTACACTGACATAGGATCCTGAAAACTCAATATGGAAGTGGGAGAGCTCAAATTGTGATAGAAAGTCAATGAAGACAGAGTAATATTTAGCTACAGTGCTGGTACATTCAGGGGGAGGAATTTAAAAAAAAAAAAAAAGAAGGAAGCAAGACAGTTAAACTATTCTAAAAAAAACTCATCCATTTAGTTATTTCCTTTCATATAAAAGCTTATCATATCCTGACTTGTCCAACAGGAAGATGTTCTCAAATGCCCATTGCAATACAAGGCTATTTTTGTGCTGCTCACACTGATATGTCAGATAAAAGCTAAATTGTCACTGCAAGCAACCAGCTTGCTTCTCTTCTCTTCTCTTGTCTTTCTTTCTTTCTTTTTTTTTTTTTTTTTTTTTTTTTTTTGGGAAATGCACTAGACCAGTGCATGCATCCATCAGATAGATGCCTCCTTTAATCCCAGCCACAAAAAGCTAACACACCAGACAAAATTAGACTCAAGCATGACAGTTACTACATTTTAATGACTTCAAATAAATCCAAGTCATGGTGGTAAGGAAAAACATGTGAAACGGCTGGTATAGTTTCTCAGAGAATGGTTCTGAAGCCGTGCTTCTTGACAAATTAGACAAACCACCAATCAGTATGGAACATAATGAACCAGTGACATAGATGCACTGATATTTTTCCTTTCTTTAGACACCTGTTAACTGCATTTCAGACTCTAGTGCAGAGGAGGGATGTCTTTTCAGGCAGGAGTTGAATTCAGGACACCGTCCTTGTGTCTTATCACATCAAATGCATGCACACGTTCTTTCACATCACACTCATTGTATAGGGAGCTATTCTCAGACAAAACAAGAGCCTGATGCGTTCCCAGTGAACTTTATAGCTGCAGATAAACAGTAAAGCAGACATGGAGGTGGAAACTAGACAAAAACATGCACTCCTCCTGAATTCATTTCCTACTAAAAGGCAGATGGCATTTAAAACAGAATATTTGGACCTTAATGGCTTGCTGTGCTCTGGCTAATTTAGGGACTCTAATTGAATGATTTGTTTATTTTCTTAGTTCAGTCTGTCTGGCTGGCTGCCTTTTTTAATAGTGGTAGCTTTGTTTCTTTATGTTGACTTCCTGTAGTTTTTGTGCATCTTTACCTGATAATGCATAGCACATGCAAAATGATCCTTTCCCATTTCAGCTGATTGGGCGTGGCCGATATGGTGCGGTGTACTGCGGCTCTTTGGATGAGCGGCCCGTAGCTGTGAAGGTCTTCACTGCAGCCAACCGCCAGAACTTCCTCAATGAATGTTCCATCTACAGGCTCCCACTGCTGGAGCATGACAACATCGCCAGATATGTTGCTGCAGATGAGCGGACAGGCCCAGAGGGCCGAACAGAGTACCTACTGGTCATGGACTACTACCCACATGTGAGTAAAAGGGATAGGTGCTAAACAAAGAAAAAAAAGTTCAGCAAGGATTCAAAGAAGCAAAAAAATTATATATATGTGTATGTATATGTATATATATATATATATATATATATATATATATATATATATATATATATATATATATATATATATATATATATATGTGTGTGTGTGTGTGTGTGTATTTTACTGTGCAAAAGTTTTAGGTGGCCTTTAGATTTGTTGTTTTTGCAGCATTGAAGTGCATGTTTATTTCTCAGTCTCTTTTCTTCAGACACAAGAAAATACAGGAAATATGTGCACAGCCTTAAAAGACACACAAAATATGGAACTAAATGGGTTCTAAAGGTTAAAATCAGTATGTAGTGTGACCCCTGACCCCATGACAAGAAGTGGCAAAAACCATTAGAAACATCTGTCATGTGTTGAATGAAACCTGGAATAAAAAATAGTGAATGCCAAAAATGTCATATTGTCTGAACAAAAGGATTAAAGACGTGTTAAGTGTAAAAGGAAGGTCACACTAAATATGACCACTTTGGTTTATAGAAGCTGTGTTTTTTTTTCACTGAACCTTTTGTTTTTACTGTTGTAAATACTACAGTAAAGTATGTATTTAAAAAAAAAAAAAAAAAAAAAAAAGACCTGACATGAACTTGGGGAGGTAGGTGAGTGGGTTGGGAATCACCTGAGGATATAATGATGTTAGGACATAGTATATCCAAAAAGTTAAAGATCAGCTTCACCGTGAGATCACAATGTTCTGCAAAAATATTTTTGTGGTCGTATTTAGTGTGGCCTTCCTTTTACACTCAACATGTCTTTAATCCTTTTGTTCAGATAATATGACATTTTTGGCATTCACTTTCTGATTTTTATTTTATTTTTTTTATTCCAGGTTTCATTCAACACATGCCAGATGTTTCTAACAGTTTTTGCTGCTTCTTGTCATGGGGTCAGGGGTCACACTAAATACTGACTTTAACCTTTCCAATCCATTTCGTGTGTCTTTTAAGGCTGTGCACATATTTCCTGTATTTTCTTGTGTCTGAAGAAAAGAGACTGAGAAATAAACATGCACTTCAATGCTGCAAAAACAACAAATCTAAAGGCCACCTAAAACTTTTGCACAGTAGTATATATACACTAATGGTTAAACCATCTAAGCTTTTCCTGCAGACAAAGCTGATGTGAGGACTGAACGTCAGCACTAAAATGCTCACAACTGCCTCCAGCTTTTCTTCAGTATTAATGTGCCTTAAAACTGAGCATTTGCTGTCAAAAGCCTTCAGCATCCTAATTAGAAGTCAGTTGACCACCAGCCACCCAATGAAAGGAGTCTATTATGCATCACAACATCACTGCAATGCATGTTTTCATGGCAACACAGTGCAAGCAAGGACATGAGTCTGGGACAGATAATGCATTTGCATTCAAGTAAATAATACTCAATAATATAATTTATTGCAAACGAACAGATGTAATGTAATTTCGTTTAGTAGCGGATGCACGAATTGCACGATGATTGATTTTGAGAGAAAAGATTAAGTGTATGCATGTGTATGTGTGTTTTTTATTGTGTGTTTATGCATCAGAGTTTGAGCAGTAATAGATTATCTAGGTTGATGAGATAATTAGGAAGGAAATTAATGATATCCAATCATTTCTGGTAAACATTTTCATGGGGTTAATTATCTTCTTAAAACACATCATTGTCATCCATCCATCGTTATCAAGATTAACATGAAGTTAAGATGGAAGTTACAAGACCATTATAGATACAGTTTCTGCTACATGTAAATGATTGTGGTGCACCGCCACACCAAAATAAAAGCCGCCATGCCTTCAGAACTCCGATCTTTTTTTTTTTCAGATGTTACAGATGTAAATTATAGTATATGAACGGATACATATAAACATAAAGTCTATATTGGTGCACAATTATGGACCATAATAAGAGTGTGAAATGTGACACTGCTCTACAAATAACTTAATTTTGAAAAACAAACACTGGAGTCTCATCTTCCTGTCCGGCTCAACTGCGGCTCACTCGAGAGTGGTGGCAAAGAGGCAACAGAGCGAAGTAAACGGAGAGAGAAATGTACCTAAGTAAGAATAAGTTTAACGAGTATTTTGCACCACCACCCCCCCCCCACCCCCCCACCCCCCCCACCCCCAGTTTCAAAATCCTTACATATCTCCAATTATTATTAACATTTCGGGAAGTATTCAAATAATTCGTCTTTAGAAAATATGTCTTGAAGATGTGGGTTTTCCATCTCCAAAATAATATTAACCAAGGTCGGTGGCATTTAATTTTTTTTGCAAAACAAAATAACTTGGGTAGATATGATATAACGATATTAAAGGTTCATGTAAGCAAAATGTGTTTTCAAGTGGAGATCATTTTTAAGACATTTTAAAATGACAGTACTTGACTAAAGTATTGTACAGTCAATAACAAATTACTTATGTTGATTAATTTGATTTCAGCAGCTTCTGTTAAATATACATGAATACGTGTTGCAAATTATCCTCAGGGTTTCTCTGGATGTTCAAATTTCAACTCAGTTCAGTGGAAAAATTATCATTCGGTGCGGCTGTGAGTACACATACTAATGATGAAATTTAGCTCAAAGGACCAACCTTAATGAGGTTCATAACTCAGTGGGAGTCGAAACTTGTAAGGTCCATAAATTTCATTATTGCTGTCTTGAATTATTTCAAGAAAAACCTGAAATGAACTGGGAGAGCTTAGAGTGAATATGGCATGTTTCTCACTGGAAATGATTCATGTCAACTTCGCTTAAAAAATACACTTAATATCTTTAACTAAATTCCTTCCAAATTCCAAACAATAAAAAATGTTGTTTTGAATGAAACCTAGTGTAAATCAGCCATTTGCATAAATTCAGATAGATAAGCACTGACAAGCTGATAAAATGGTCCATCACAAAGACGGATTTTCAATGTTAATTGAGTGAGGAATCTCTGTATTATGTTGTTGGGTGTGATCCTCCTGGGATTCAGTTAATTGAACAATAGTCTCTTGCTCTGTGTTACTGGGAGTGAGAGTATGTGAGTAAGGGGGTAGGACACACTATCAGTTGATGTTTGTTGACTTGTGTTTGAAGTGACAATCCTGGAGTCAGCTATTTTTTTCCTCCTATCTCTGTCTCTTCTCATCTGTCAGTTTATGCAAGTGATGCTGTTGTTTAATTTCTTCTGTGTTCTGTCCCCCACTTCACACTCTCAATCTTTCCCCATCTATTCTCTGCTCCCTCCTCACCTTTTCTTCCATCCTGGCTCCTCATCATTCCTTCTTCAGGGTTCTCTGAGCCGCTACCTGAGTGTACAAACCAACGACTGGGTCAGCAGTTGTCGGCTGGCTCACTCTGTCACCCGTGGCCTGGCGTACCTGCACACTGAGCTCTTCAAAGGAGGTGAGCTGGAGGACACAGAAAAGACACATGCACACACACTCACAGTTAATTACATAACTGCTCAGTTTACTCAGGCTCAAGTTCCAAGGCTGCTGCTTCCATCTGTTACTGAAAACACAAACCCAGACAGAGAATCGTGGTGCAAAATGGAAAAGCTTTTTGTGTCTTTAACTGTGTTAGTTTAGAATAACTAAGAAAGGCCTGTGCTGCTCTCTCTTCCTGTCTCAATACCCAGTGCTTGAGCCGTCTTAGGACCTCCACACTGGAGCTCCACGTGGGTCTGTTTAGCTTGGAGCGCTTTGCATCCTCGCATTTGATACACACACAAACACACACTGGATGCACCTCATGCCAAGGGTATTTATAGACTGGCCTCAAGCTAGAGTGAAAAATGGAGAGAGGGATAAAATAGGGGGAAGGCAAGATAGGGATTCAGATGACGAGGGAATATCCTGTGGCTCAATGAAATCATTCTTCAGAGGCAGAACTGACAGTTACTGTTTTTTTTCCGCATCATCTAACCTCAGCTCGGCTCCTCTTTTCACATCAAACAAACTAACTGCACTCGCAAAGACCAGGGCTGTGGAGCACGGAGACTAGTGAAGGGACAGAAGTAATTCTTTTTGTGCAAGCGTGTGACAAATACAGGGCTTACAAAAGGGAAGAATCAAAGGAGCTCAAGTGATCGGTAGACCAGAGGACAGCACACAGGGAGGCAACAAAACCTAAAGAAGGACCTGGTGTTTGTCTGCTTTGTGTATAGCCGCTAACAGCAGAGTCTCTTGGGCTTGGGTACAGTCATCATCATCCTCCCCCACTCATTCTGCACATCAGTAGTAGGCAGGAAAGCTTGGCTGACTGAACTTCCCTCTTGCTCAGTGCACCCTCTGCTGGACTGCGAAATAGTGCAGGCAGAGGCTACTCTGATTCAGTCTTAATCCCATTGTTGTAGATTAGATTAGTGGGTTTAGCTCTCTGTTGACAAGTGCAGCCTGTTTTGGTGAACAATGAGTAATGAGGGAAACGGGATGCTGTTTGAAAGGATTTTCTGGATGTTATCATCATTAGCACATAACAAAAACTCAACACTATGTCAGGGTAGCAAGGAATTTTGAGAAAATGGCTTTTGATTTTTAATGAAAGATAAATGAGCCCACTTTCATTGTCACATCTTCTCTTCATTCTCTCTCTTCCTCTTTCAAGACTTGTATAAGCCTGCAGTTTCCCACAGGGATCTGAACAGCCGGAATATACTCGTCAAAGCTGATGGCACATGTGTCATCATTGATTTCGGCCTGTCCATGAAGCTGACAGGAAACAGGCCGGCACGTCATGGGGAGGAGGAAAATGCTGCTATAAGTGAAGTGAGTGTAAAAGAATTTAGAAGAAAAGTTTTTTAGGATTTTTCTTTTCTCGTCTTTCTTTGATCCCTTTTCTGATCCCCTTCCCGTTCAAAATCCTTATTTATTTCTCCTGTCTCCCAGGTCGGCACAATCCGCTACATGGCCCCAGAGGTGCTGGAGGGGGCAGTGAACCTGAGAGACTGTGAGTCGGCGCTGAAGCAGGTGGATATGTATGCCCTTGGTTTGGTCTACTGGGAGACCTTCATGAGATGTACCGACCTTTTCCCCGGTGAGCAAGCCACACAGACCATAGCTGAATGCACAGAGTTGAATGAACCATCAAGAATTTATTTATCAAACCAGAAAAAAATGAACAAGCCAGTATATTCATAGGTTGACTTAATGTATGGGCCTGATAGACATATATAAGACATCCTTTCTCCTCCTGTCCTTTTCTAGGAGAATCTGTGCCAGAATACCAGATGGCCTTTCAGGCTGAGGCAGGAAACCACCCGACGTTTGAGGACATGCAGGTCCTTGTGTCCAGGGAGAAGCAGCGGCCCAAATTCCCTGAGGCCTGGAAAGAGAACAGTTTGGTATGTGTGTGCGCAAGAGAGCAGAGCTACAATTTAGGTTATTGTATTGTGAAAACCATAAATAAACACTATCAGTACATTGTGAACCAAATCACAGGGTTTCTACAGGCATTTTAAAAATCAAATATCCAGTAATATGAATTTTGATCCTTTAAAAGTACAATTTTAAACAGACAACACTCTTTTTTTTGCAAATTTTGTATTTATTGCAATGAAACTACCAATTAACCACAAATGCACAATGTGCAAGTGTGTCACAATGTGGCATGTGGACAAATGTAGTGGATACTTGGTGAAATAAAAAGTTAAAATTGGTTCAGTTTATGTTACTGTAGTGATATCTAATATGGTGTATTACAGGTTTAACAATGTCTGGCTTCAGAACATCTCATTTATAGCACTGTTGAAACCATTTAAAAATAACAAATTACAAACCTGCTGCAACACCCTGAAATTACAGTATGAAGGCGTTATAGTGCCATGGAAGTCAGAAAAACATGTAGCCACTCAAAGAGAACCACCCATTAATGTGTATTCTCATGGGAACATCACCAAAATCTGGCCCTAGCATGACCCACTTTACATGAACTAGATCTTAAATTGTATTCATAATTATCATAAAAAGGTTTAACAGTCTTAAATTTAAGTTGTTGAAACCTGCAAAAGACCTCTAGTTAACTGTAGGGAAATCCATGAAGGTATTTGGTGGGAGTCAGCCAGTAAAGCTAGAAATATGTCTAATTTTATGGAATTAACATATGCCTGTTCAATACAGATTCAGTGATGTACTTAAACATACAGATAGCTAAATATAAAGTTGTTGTTTCCAGGCGGTTCGCTCTCTAAAAGAGACAATGGAGGACTGTTGGGACCAGGATGCAGAGGCCCGGCTTACAGCCCAGTGTGCTGAAGAACGACTGGCAGAGCTGCTTCTCATTTGGGACCGCTCTAAATCTGTCAGCCCTACACTTAACCCCATGTCCACCACACTACACAATGAGAGGTATGGACATAAACACACTCCACATTGGTTTGTGTTTCTCCTTTCAGCTGCATCTTGAATATTTTCTTTTTCTGTCTCACACTAGAAATCGTATGACGCCGAAGTCTGGTCCATACACAGACCATCCCTCAACCTACATCGAAGAGCACGAGGGTGTGGCTAAAAACACACAGGCTGAAACCACTGGCTCTGTAAGTGGCAGAGCTGTGAGTGGGACTGGAGAAAGAAACAGGAATTCCATCAACCAAGAACGCCAGCAGCAAGCCAATGCCCGTCTGCCAAGCCCAGAGGGCAGCAGCACTAGTGGAGCTGGCCTGGCCCTGAGAGGGAGTCCATCAGCCTCTACTACAACCACCACCATCATCTCTGAGTCTGAAGGATCTACAGGGGCCACAACGGTCCCTGTGTGCCTCCACTTGACCCAGGAGGACCTGGAAACAACTAAGCTTGACCCTAAAGAGGTTGATAAGAACCTGAAGGAGAGCTCAGATGAGAACCTGATGGAGCACTCACAGAAGCAGTTCTGCTCTCCAGACCCACTCAGTCCTGGCAGCTCAAGCCTTCTTTATCCACTCATCAAGATGGCCAGCGAGGCCTCAGGTGCATCAGACCCAGCTGTGGCCATACCCACCACCATCTTCCCCCTGCCCAAGCAGCAGAACCTGCCCAAGAGACCGTCTAGTCTGCCCCTGCGTACCAAGCCCACGAAGAAGGAGTCGTCATCATCTTCACTCAGGTTCAAGTTTGGACGTTCTGGGAAGTCCAACCTGCGTCAGGTGGAGGGCACAAAGATGAACATTGGTGCAGTAACAGGCACAAACACTGCTGTGGAGGCCCACAGAGGTACAGGCACAAACAACATACCTGTTCTACGAGACACACATGTTAATGGTAGTGCTAATGGCCATGCCAGCGGGGCTCTCTCATCCATGGCAGCAGGTGGGGCTACAGGGTTTGGAGGATCCAGCATAACTCAAAATGGATCCGGAGCCTTGCGGTCAGATGACAGCAGATTGAGTCTAGGTGTCATCACAGCCAGCCCAGATGAACACGAGCCACTTTTAAGCCGAGAGCGTGAGCAGCCTGATCCGAGAGATGCCAGTTCGAGTGTTGCAGCTCTCCGTTCAGCTCGACCCAACACTAACAACAACAACAGCAACACAGGCCATGGCCAGGGGGATGGGGAGAGTGAAGGAGAGAGTGATGGAGGAGAGGAGACTGCAAGCGCAGAGGGAGGCAGCAGAGAGACCACAGGCGGGCCTCCGGGAGAAAGCTCCGGCTCCGGCCCTGGCTCTGTCATTTCAAACCCCCAAGGAGAAGCTTCCGTCACCATGCGAGGGGAGGCCCTGCTCAGACAGCCACGGGCTCGCAGGCCTGAGAGACCCAACTCCCTCGACCTGTCCTTCACAACCATGGACCTGGCATCACTAGGTGATTTCACATACTGACTCCAGTTCATTGCGGTAGACTTGGTGTTTTCCATGTCCAAAAATACATTTCAGACATCTATAGAGCTCCAGCTGTCCAGTAGTTTCATACATAGAGTTTTTATGTCTCAAAGAGAGAAGTTTTGGATTTTATACCACTCGAACCTGGTCATGTCATTGAGGATCAGTAGAAATGTCAAAACAACAATATGTCATCTAAATAACATTCTGAAAATTTCATTTAGATCAAAAACTACTCTATAGTCTGAATGTGTGTAATGAGACAACCTGACCTCAGTTTGATGAGGCCCCTTTGGAAATACATTCACACTGCAATCCTGCAGTTAACTCATGGAATATACATGGATAAGGCAAAAAATTTGAGCTATATTCAACTTTGGAAGCGGTTTGTTGCACTGCTCACAGTTTCAAAACTTGTGATAAGCGTCCAGTGTAAATTATATGGATCAGTCATATATAACCTGTTAAGTTTTACAGTATTATTTTCAGTATTTCAAGGATCCAAATGTGGAGTGTATTCTGATAGGACTGAACCAGTTATCAAGATTATCAAAACTGCAGTGTGCTTGGGTACAATTTTTTTTAATATAGGTATAGGTAGGATACAACATACTGTTTTAAGTGAAACATTGGTGTCTTGAAAGTTTAATGAAGTTCCTAGTTCAGTACAGGCCCAGAAAAAATCACCATTAAAAATTAAATGCTAATATGACCAGTGAGACTAAAATCATGACTCATTGTAATCATAATGTCATGAAGTCCTGGCAGTTCTGTATTTTTATGTAATTTAAATTTTTCCAAATATCTTGATAAATTACAATTACTCTCTTTGTATTCACATTTAAACATTTGCCTCCAGATACTGATGAGTGTCCCTCTGTGTTTTCCAGAGGAGGGTTTGGTGCAGCCAGACGGAGCATTGGGCACAGCAGATAAAATCAAGAAGCGCGTCAAAACGCCTTATTCCCTGAAGAAGTGGCGGCCGACTACATGGGTCATCTCAACAGATACCAGGGGGCCAGAAGTCAATAACAATGGTTCTACTCATGGTCAAGGCCACAGCCACAACCGGCCCAAGTCCAGTTCTGCTATCTACCTTCAAGGGGGGAACTTGGCCAGTGAGCCCAGTGACACACATGTGTGAACATGGACCCTCCTACAGGACTGAAAAGCACCACAGAGAGCATTTGGTTTTTGTCTGTTCAGCTCTCTGGTCTGATTCAAAATCAGCAAGAGGAAGCTATCGAGTGTCTTGTGAACAAACAGTCGAGTCTGATCATGTACAGTAATTAGGTCTGTCTCGCTCCTGTGTGTCTTTCTGATGACGGCATTGCTTTAAATGGAATCCAGCTATGCAGCATTCTCATCCGCTTTTGTTTCTGTGGGTTTATTGATCTCCCTTGGTTGGTTTGCTTCGTGTTTTCTGTTTTGTCCTCATGAGCATAGCAGCGTTTTGAGTGGATTTCTTTTTCTATGTGCACTTTGAACAGAGAAAATCAGTGTTTAAAAGTCCTATTTGTTGCGACCATGACAAGACATGGTCTCTAAACTTAAAAAGGCGATGACAAACAATCAACACTTCGAGCATTCTCTTTCCAGTACTTTGCTGTATCAAGCATTAAGAGTAGGCTCTGTAAAAGAACTGACGGTCTTAAAAGACAGAACAAGCTACTTTAATTTTTGTATTTCCTTGATTTGTATGCAATACCTTTTATTTGTCCATGTATCCATTTTTTGTGTCATAATTTTTAATTGTGCAATAGGATGTAGCTTTTAGATGCGTTCAATGTTTAATCGCTTCCATTACTTTCATCATTGTTTTATCCCTTCATTATTTTGGTATGTTAATCTTCATTGCACTTAAGTATAGTCACAATTGTTTCTAAACAATTCACCATACACTATCAAACCCCCTGACTCTAGAGGAGAGGATGGATGACAATCCTCTCTCTTTTTCTTCTTCTCTGGACTTTTAATCTTAAAGGGGGCGCACACGCTAACACTCAATCCTAGCTGACTGAACGAGTTGGTTTCCTGAACTTCTGCTTGCACAATTACACCCAGAATGGTTCCAGATTTGGGGTCTGTTAACACTACAGTCACCAGAATCAAATCTATGGAGGGATCTGTAACAGTGTCCGACTAAATCGCTGTACCACTATCACCTGACCTCACTGTGGACTGTTTCAACTGTGTGTTTAGCTGTCTACGTATATGTGACTGAAAGACCAGAAACACTATAAAAAGCCCAGATTCTACTCTTCGGACTCTGTCAGAAACCAGACACAAGTCTAAAAAGAAAAAACCAAACTCCTCTGAAGCACGCTGGATATTATTTCTGCTTCTTGTTGTCTCATCCTTTGGTGTTGGAGTGAATGATTTAAGTATGCGTGTGCCAGTGAGCATGTGTTGTGTTTTCTTAATGTCAGCAAGCATTATAGTCATTGGGGCCTAGCGCTGTACAGGCGTGCTGAAATGTCATTGTATTCATTCTGTATTTTCAGCGCTGCTTCAGGGCATATGAAAAGATCTCATTTATGTTTTTGTAATCTGTAATTTGTATGAAAAAAACAATGTATGTGTACTGCATTAATATTTGCATCATTTTTATGGAACTCTGTTATGCATTCAATGGACATGGCCTTTGATTCCATTGCTATGCGTCTGCTCGGTACAGTTTCTGTTAACATTTTTGAGTCAATATGAAAAGAAATCTCAATAAATGTATGAAATAATTGTTGCTCATAGTTAAGGACTTGTCTCAATTGGATTGCAGGCTCATCATTACCTCCGCCAAGGAGGTTATGTTTTTGCCAGCGTTGGTTTGTCTGTCTGTCTGTCTGTGTGCAAGGTAACTCAAAAAGATATGGACGGATTTGGATGAAATTTTTAGGAAATGTTGATACTGGTACAAGGAACAAATGATTAAATTTTGGTGGTGATCGGGGGGGGGGGCGGCACTGATCTGCCTTGGCGGAGGTCTGTGCTCTCCAAGTGCTTCTAGTTATAGATACATCAATATAATATCAAATTACACCATTTTCCTTACCATTATATTGTGTACACACAGTACTTCAGCAAAATCACTTTGTCCCCAGTGGACATTCCTGAGTTTTGTTTAGCTTGTTTATTAATTGTCTGCTCTAACTTTCCCACATTTTTGCACACAGATATGGTAAGAATAATCTAAAATTACGAGAAAGAGACCTTCTAAACTCTCCAACCACCCAAGTCTCTTGTGAATAAATAGATTATTCTGTTTTTGCTGCATTATGCGCAGCCACCTTTCTTTTGGAAATGTGGTAAGGTTAATGATCAAACACTGCATGAAAAAGAAATTCATTTCAGCACTGCCGGAAGCCATAGCTATTAATATACATAAATACAGACGAGTGATAAATTCAGTGGAAAGCCTTTTGTGAACCATTTGCTATGGCCCTCAACTCTAACACCTTATGGGACATTTTGGACCAACATGTTCTCTACATCATCAAAACATGAAATAAAGGAATATCATTGGGGAAAATGGTCTTAATTGTCCAGCAAAGTTCACAGAGCACTGAGGCTGTTCTGGAGGTGTGTGGTAGACCCAGTTTGTGTTGTTTTTTTTCCTTTAATTCATCACCTGCCTGTACATTCATTTCTAAGATTAATGTGTATTATTTAAGTATAATAGCAAAACTAATTATTGAAAAAAAAGCAATAAGTAGGATTGTTACCTTATATTTGTAGAAGAGTAGACACAGGTGTAGAGTTCTTGGGGACCTGCCACTAAAAAAATTATCTTTTTCAGTAAGAAAATATAAAAGTAGAGATTATTTTTAGTAACCCATCGCTATCAATCAAGTTGAGGAATCTAAAGAAAGCAAAATAGAAATTAAACAAGTAATCATCAGTTTAGTATGTGGTCTACTGTTGACTAAGGTGTTTTACAGTCTGATGTCATATCACTTTGGACCACTATTATTGCCTTTATACAAAAACGGCTAAACTATTAAAAATAAATAAATAAATAAGAAGTACACTGGGGATTGCTGACAACCATTAGAGCTGAGAAAAGCCATTGTAGCTAGGTTTGATTGTCTCTTTGCTTTCAAATTAATGTGGCATGCAGTAGGTGGTGGCCTGAATGGCTTGGGTGCTGTATCTAAGCCTCATAAAGGAAGGGAAAACACTGATTATGTATCGTTATAACAACTAATTGTCACAGGTTTGTAGAATTGGATCCCTTCCAGCAGTATACAGAGGCCCAACACCAACCAACTAGAGTACTCCACAATTTTTTCTTTAGCTTAGAAAGAGCTGAAGAAAAAAATGTGGAGTACTCTAGTTGGTCAGGGATAGAAACTAAAAATGAAGAATCAGCTACTCATCTAGGACAGAGCTAAATCATATCAAAGTACAAAAAACAATCACTGTTTTTCATCGTATTAGAACCAAACAGTCAATGTTATTTCTTCTTTGAGTTTATCAGTTTATGTTTTGTCTTCTAATCTGTATTCCTGGCAGCTGTTTGTTTTAATAGTTTGTTTTTTTAAACTCGAGGTACAATTAGTAGCCCATCCAAAGTGGGAACTCAGGTTTTACTATGATC
Source organism: Sphaeramia orbicularis (assembly GCF_902148855.1). NCBI lineage: Eukaryota > Metazoa > Chordata > Actinopteri > Kurtiformes > Apogonidae > Sphaeramia > Sphaeramia orbicularis. Next base: position 28,782,191 of record NC_043958.1, on the reverse strand, counting down.
AGACTTTTTAGTGTGATTTCCAGTTCACCTAACAGATCTAACAGGCCTTTTTCACAACAGTAATTTAGCTTGAAAAGGAAAGTAACAACAAAATCTCTCACCCATCTGTATGTTTACCCGATAAGGTACATGTATACACTTTTATGTGTTATATAATAATATGATATTTGTATGTCAATTAATTCATACAAAAAAATCAACTAAAATATACTTACCTTACAAAGATTTTGGTTTTCCCTTTAACTTAACTTAATTATCAAGTGTCTATATTAAAAACAATCCCTATTAACTTGTTATTTTTAAATGTGCTATTTCAATCAAATCATTTGATAATGATTATTACATTATTATTATTATTATTATTATTACATTAAAAGCAGAAGCTCAGATTTATTTTATATCTATTCTAATGACTTTTTAAGAGGCTAATGCCTCTAGGTGATGAGAGCAGATGTACTGTATTTACACCTACACTGGCAGAGATCCAAAATGTTTCACAGCACACAATTTGGCTCATAAAATGGGAAAGTACATGTGTTCCTGATATCATTGTTCACTTTGGTGTTCAATGTTCATTCAGGAGGCCGTTCTATGGCTTAAAAGTAATGGATCAAAATGGGATGCTGAATTTTGTGTTGATACAAATTACAGCTGAGTGTTTTTCTTCTTGCCAGGTCAAAATCAGGATGTTAAGGTGTTAAACACTTAAATGTAATGCTTTTAAAGGGCATTCCAACATAATTTAAACTTAATTTGAGAATTTCAAATACATTTGTGAATATAAACTCACTAAAAAAGCATTTAAGTTGACCATTTCACATGTCCTACTTTTTATTCATTTTTTATTTATTTATTTATTTATTTTACAATTTACCATTCATTTTACTTGGGCAAAATGTTTCTCATGTCATAAAAAACAATGTAGAACCCTATGTGTGGTAGAAATTAAACAAAAGGCAGAGATCCCAATGTGCACAGTTATATTTAGGAAGGTTACCTTTAGGCGCAGAGACCAGCAGCTTTAATGCTACTCCATTTGTGTTGATTTTTTTTTTTTTTTTTTTTTTTTTTTTTGGTTGGATGATTGTGAAAAACCAGACTTGGGACTTTTTACTTGCTAGTTGAGGGGAAGAAGACAGAACATTTTGTGAAAGACTGAGATGTAGGTGACTTAGAGACTGTTGTGCACATTTTAGGTGCATTCCATTCTGTGTTCATGCATACAGAATGAATTTTGGCAAGTGTGTATTTTTATTTGATCGTATTTCTACACCAGCTCTTACAGTAAGTCTTAAATACACTGTGTGCAAGCATACCGTAAAAATGTGCCACTGAAACCTTTTTAAATCAACTGTATAATATTCTTATGAGTATGAAAAATATGTGTGAGTATTTGATGCACAAAAAATTATAATACATACAAATTACTGTTACTGCCAATCACTGACATATCCCAAGCTGTCAATAACATTTTTTTTCTGTCTCATCTTAAAACATGGTGGCATCATGACAAAAATTTGGCATTTAAAGGGTTAAAGTATCTGTAAAAATTAATTAGTATTTGATGTCAATAATTACGTCAGATGTAGGTAAGAAATTTAACTGAATTAAAGTAGATTGTAATATTAAGTTATAATATTTTTAGTGCTTGCTTTTTAAAAGCACATTTTTGTACTTTGCGGTAAGTGTGACTAATATTAGAAAAGACAGCCAGGTTCATTGGTAGATTTAACCCTTTCATGCACACTGGTCACTACAGTGGACAGCTATTCTACAGTTGTTCTCTTGTATATTCATGGATTTTGTTTTTCTTTTCGTTGTTGTTGTTTTTTTTTACACATATCTTTATTAAAGTTTTAAGACACTACATATCTTTTCTGGCATGAATTGGTAACATTATGTAGATCTCTCCTGAGCATAAAGCCTCAGAATCACAAGCCCTCTCCATAGTTTTCACACAATTTATCAGTAAATACATATTTCTGTGCGTCAAAAATTAAACATGTGGTGTCCAGCTGAGTGGACATTTTTGCAACTTCATGAAAAATAGTTTTTTTTTTTTTTTTTTTTTTTTGTTTTTTTCATTATTATTTTTTTAATGTATTTTTTAAAAAATGTTTTAATTATTATTGGTATTTTTAAAATTATTATTATTTATTTTTCAGAAGAAAATTTTAATTGCATTGTTTTTTGTTTTTTTGTTTTTTTCATGCCTAAAGAGGAATAAAAACACTCAGGAAAAAATTTTGATTAAGGTTCTCATAATTCGTGCATGAAAGGGTTAAAGTTATTTATCCGTCTTTAACCGTCTTGACAACAATACATTTATAAATTCCCCGTAACATGTACAATTTAAGACATTTTAACTAGGTTGTGGATACTTCTACTCACCCTGCAAAAACTCCTACGTTTTATTCCTCACTTTGAATTGAAGTACGTCCAAAACTGCGACTTTTACATACGAAGCAGGCATTTTTACGGTACTACACCCGGTGTAGGTGACTCTCTTAGGCTCTGGAGGGCGCCATTTTATCTTCTCCACTTGTTTACGTTGCTTCTCCTCTCTGCCGTCTGCTCCGCGCGCCCTAGCAACTGCAGCATCAGCACGAGCGGTACGGCGTTGGTCGCTACGTCAGCGCCGCGTTTGGTGTGTCAAGTCAAAGGACGTTAGACGTTACGTAAACCGGAAAACACACTCAAAATGCGTGTGTAAAATTAGCCGCCAAGTGAGGATTTCAGCGATTTCATTTTCAGGTTAACATTTAGTACGAGAGATTAAAATTATCTGGTCACGAATATATGTAACTGACGTAAATCTAGTATTTTATATAGATTTTATACTTGATAAGTCAACATCCTCTATACAATCCACAGCCAGGACTATCAATATGCAGTGTAAATACCTGTCACATGTGTTGATGATCATGATTAAATGTTTAAAATACAAAAGGCAAAGACATGACCAATGTACTGTCATAGAGGAGTAAAGAAAGGAGACATTATTCATATTTATTTGTTTATGTTAGAAAACACATTGGCTAGTTCAGCAGATTAATTGACCATTAAAGTAGTTAACAATTAACAAGTAAGTTAATTCCATTACCATCATACATCTGAAGCAGAATTTATTTCAGGTCATTTCAGCACCATATAAATCCATAGTTATCCACAGTCAGATTTAAAGTGCTTTAATTAGAGAACGTACACCCACTCCCCTCCCTTCCCTTTTTTCCCCTAAAAAAATTGTTTAACCAATTAACTGATTGAAAGTAGCTGCCAGTTAATGTAGCTGTTGAAAACTAATTGATAGTTTCATTTCAGTAATGTAAAATATATGACAAGAAGTGACATTTATTTCAATTAATTTCAGTCCTATAGTAAATCTAAAGAGGATTTTTCATTACTATATACAGTCCTCATTATTCATGTGAGGAGCATTTATGTGTTGACTATTTTCACATTTACCAATTAGTTTTTAGTCATTAAATGTTACAAAATAGAGGAAAAAAAACAGCCATTTACCCCAAAGACGAAGCTTTCTATATTATTTGTTACTCATTTAAGGAACTTTAAATTGTTTATAGCTTCTCTCTTTTTTTTTTTTTTTTTTTTACATTTAAGCTTGAAAAATACTATTTAGAACAATTAACTGACCTCTAAAGTAAATGCCAAATAATTTAGTAGTTGATAATCGATTAATTGATACGGCTGGATGTAATGTCGCTAAATTAGGTGATTGAAGTGCTGTAAAGTATTGCAGATGTTAACCCAGGACAGATGTGGGGCTTTTACTTTGACAGTGCCAGGCGGAAGTGTGTGGTTTATTCCTCAGTGTTTGACTGTGGTCCTTCTCCCGTCGTGTCAACCGAGGCTAGCCCAGCATCATCACCGCCCTCTTCTTTCTATCCCTTCTGTATTTTCTGTCCTTCTATTTCTCTTTTCTGCCTTTTCCCGACAGCTAACGGCGGTCAGCGGTCTGCCGGGTGAGCACGTCCAGTTTTCTGTTTTTTTCCGTTGACCTGCCGCCGTCTCGGAGCTGCTTCCACCGTCGTGCCGCATCAGCCGGGAGAGAAAAACATCCATCCACGACGACGAGGAGGAGGCAGGCTGCGAACACAGCAACGCCCATTTTGACACCTACTGTATCCCTACTGTACGAACCAACGCGGTCGGGTATCTTTTTAATGCCTCCTTGTTGATGTCGAAGACGGCTTTCCCCACTTGTAGCCGGTTCTCTGCGGCTCTTGCTCTGCCTCTGTGCCCCCTTTAGCATCTTCGAATAGCAGCAAACATCAACACAGTCTGGGCTGCTCCGGAGCTCCATGCCTCTCTGCAGTCCACGTTTCTGTAGGTGAGCATGTTTTCCATCATTTTCCCCCGCATCAACCTGAATATTATTAGTGTATCTGCTAGTATCCCATTTGGAGAAGGATTTATGTGTACAGTGGTAATATTGACATGACTGTTTTGCTGATGATGTTAATATGTGTGTAGGGAGGGGGTGCATATTTATCTGCTAGTAAACAAACCTGGCCTACATTATTTTCTGCAGACTGACACAGAAATTGTGCATGTAAGTGTTACTCAGGTAGATTTGTCTCAGGTAAATCACAGGTGCTTATGATATTAAAGTAAATTGCAGAAATGTGATGAAATACATCTTGAGATTGACTTCTTTTGATAGTAAAACACCAGAAAATTACAAGGTGAATCATGTTAGTGCTGTGACTTACAGTTACTTTAGTTTTGTGTTATTGTCTTGATTAATCGATAAGTCATTTGGTCTATAAAATACAAGATTATCATGGTCAATGTCAGGAAAATGGTGGCCTGAATAAACTCAGTTTCTTAGAAACTAGGAAACTGTTGAACTAAACATTCAAGTCATAGTAATAAGTGAATGAGCAGAAGTAATTCAATCTGAAAATCAAGCCAATTGTCAAAAATATTGGTGATTGTAGGTGCAAATTTTATAGCTATTATTTTGTCACAAAGTCAGCATCTCCGGTATTAACCACCGGTCAGTACCTGTACTAAATTTTGTACATATTGGTCCAATCAGCCCTAATGAATCAGTCTAAATCTATTTCAAAGTGTCAGAAAATGGGAAAAATGTGTCTCCCAAAACCCAAATGATGTCCTCAAACATCTTGTTTTGACCACAACCCAATTATGTTAATTTTACTGCCATAGAGAAGAAAATAATTACAGGTGGTTTGTATATGGAATTGATAAGATTAATTGAGGTTTTGTTTTTAACCAAGTTTGTTCCTGTAGAAACCATTCTTCCTCAACTAAAAAACATCATGCAACCTCTTTGCTTTTTGTTGTGTACTAATTGCAGTCGTTTAGTCCTATGAAATATGGTTTTAGTTAAGAAAGTGTCTTTTCGGATCATGTTTTGTCTTCAGGTCTTATAGCCAGTCTTTTTAGTCTTTTTGGCCAAATTGCCCAGCTGTACTTGTTGAAGCTCTAATACATATTCATTCATTCATTCATTCATTCATTCATTCAGTCATTCATTCATTCCATTTATTTTATTCCAGTGTGTTCAGAATGCACAGGTGGTAATCAGTGCAGCCTCTCCACACCGCTTGTTGTTGTAGCACTACTACTGTACTCGCAGGGTTACTACCACTGTCAGCCTACAGTATGTTGTTGTGGGTTGCTGATTTGTGGCACATTTACAGACTCAGGCGGGCGAAGTGGCAGTCAAAATACAAGTATGAACGAGAAGACTGCTGGTGAGGCCCTGTTTATGTACAGACACACATACACAGGAGCGCTGCTGTGTGTTAATGAAGATCAGTCAGCTCCCGTTCCCTAGCAACAGTGATGTGTGCTGGTCAAGGCCCTTGCCAAATTTAGCTCCTGGACTGGCCCCGCTCGTCATAGCTGCTGTGTGTTGTTATTATTTAGGATGGAATAGGGATAATACATGCAGAAATATAAAGCCCATTTGAATGCATTTGAATGTAAAAGAAAAAAACATGAAGGCTTTGTTTGATAAGTTGCTGCACATTCCTTCTGGTTGTGAAAGGTGTGTTTGTGTGCGTATGTTTGGCTTCAGTAATTCTTACCGCCTGTGCTCTCTTTGCAGGTGAGCAATAGCAAAATACAAAGCACTAAACTGATAGATTACTGAGATAGACATTTATAGATGTGTCTTAACCAGTGTTATATTTAATGCAGGTGAAATATTCAGTTTAGAACCTCAGTTTTTGTTTGTTAGTTTGTTTGATTTTTTGAGGGGTTGACTTACTAAGAAAAAATGAGAAAAATACAAATAGAAAAGTCAAGTAAATCTAAAACAGATTATGTGTAGAAATTTCCCTTGTGGGAGATTAAAAATGGATTCTTTTGGGTTTCTGTAAATTGGCTTGAGAGTCTGGTTTGATTGAGTGATTGAAAAAAAGTCTACCTGTATCTGGTAAAGAACATTATGAACTAGAGCTGCAACAATGACTCAATTATTTGTCAACTACTAAATGAACTGACAGATATTTAATCGCAGCTTCTTGAATTTAAGCATCTGTTTTTACTTCTCTATGGCATTAAACTCAGTATCGTTGAGTCAATCGAGACATTTTAGGTCGTCAACTTGGGGTTTGGGAAAACACCGATTGACATTTTTCACCATTTTATAGGCCAAACAAACAAATCGTTAATCAAAAAATGACTGCCAAAGAGTAGTGTCCTATGAATGTAGATAACCTGTATAAATTCACTTCCCAATAAGAATAAAGTGGCTGAAGACCAGTCTATGTATCTACTAAGAAAATAAACAGTTCTCTTGAGACCACACACTCCCAAAACCAGTCTCTGCTTTACAGTCATCACACCCCCAGTAGTAATAGTGACATTTGTTAAAACCTGTGATCACAAACAAGTACAGTATGAGTTAAATGAAGCTCAAACCTCACCATATGAAATCAGTATAAAAACCACACTGTCTCCATTACTTGAATAAGATCATTATTGCCTCGTATCTAGTGTAAAGCCATAGCTCCACATTTGCTGATGCTGACAGTCTGACACTGCAGGGGCTTATAAGAGTCAGTGCAAAACAAAAATGCAAGTGAATGTGAATGCATGTAAAACATGGATCAGGGTCTGGATCAGGGTCAGCTGAGCAGAAGCCGACTCCGACCCTCCGTGTCCCCCCTCCCTTCCCCTCCTGCTTTAATCTGTGTTAATGCCATTAACCAGGGGCCTGTGTGAAGATTTAAAGGAGGGGGCATATCCGCTCTGCACAGCATGGGACAGATTAAGATCAGTCTGGCAACACACATGCATAAACCTAGACAGACAGGAAGACCATGATGGGCTTATCCTATAGGCCAGCTGTTGATTTGCTGATATGTTTACCATGTATTGACAAATAACTTGTTTACATCCTCAGGGAGCTCATCTTGACCCTGCTCTTCTCAGACAACATCAGTGGCCTTAACTTCCCACATCTTTGTTGGTTTTCCTGGGTGTCCTCCTCCAGTGGCCCCCTTGTCCCCCTCTGAGCGACCAGCTCCTCTTTCTCTTTGTGGTCTCCCGCCATCGCGTCCAGCTGTGGCCCTCACAGGGCGCGCTCGCTGGCTCTCACCTGACAGGTCCCTGGCCTCAGGACGACAGCCAGCACCAACACGTTCCCTACATGAGGGACAAAGCGACGCAGGTGAGTGCAGCTTATGTTTTACATGCTTGTCAGAATGCTTGGGACCTATATGAACCAAGCTGCTTAATGCAAAGAGGTTAGGAGCGATTGCAGATGGTTGCATCATCGACTGGTGGTGTAGCAGCTGCTGCGCTGTTTCTGCCTATCACTCAGCGACCAACTTTGATCCACACTCTGGTCCAACCGTAATTTTTCATCTGCAGGTCCATTTAAGGCAAACAGTCGAATGCATATTTCAGCACTGACTCCACTGGTTTGTATTGTGCTTGTATTTAATGCTGCTTATAGTCTTCTTTGTGTTTTTGTGCAGGTCTAGTCAGACTCTTTGTAAAGAGTGCCATATTGATTGCTACCGCAGTGTTTTTGTTCGTGTTAGACTCCCCAGATGCACAACAGAATCCGAACAAGCGGTTGAACATTTAGGTTTTTGCAGGGCCGATACTGGTTATTAGTGATGATGGTGAATAACATGAAGTCATATTTGGAACCAATTTTTGCTGGAAAATTAAACCCTTGGTTTCAATTCAACAGTCCTTTTTCACAAGGAACTGATAGCCTGCAGCATCTTAAGTGCACTTCTGCAGCCTGTGTTGTTGTGTCATTGTGGTGACAGAATGGAGGCAGTTTTAGAGACAAACTCACTTCAGTGTTCAATGAGTGATAAAACAGCTTCAGTTCAACTCATCAAAAAGCGACTGAGGTTTGTTAGAATCTGACTGATGGACTGAAAACTTCTGACTAAAGGCAGTGACAGTGATTTTTTTATACAGTCATGGAGTCGTACTAAAACAAAACCCTAAGTATGAGTTCCATTAGATTTGAGTCTTGGGCCAGACACTATATTAAATTAATTCAGTTAATCAAGGTTTTTCTTTTAGAAAATTGTGGGAAAAAGGCCAAAACTGCAAACATTTTTAAGGAATATTCCTTCCTCAACAAAAATTCAATGTATGTAAAGAAAGAGTATTTTTCAGTCATCAGTTCTCATAGTCAGAAAACAATCAGTCGTCCATAACAGTAAAAAAAAAATGTAGATTTAATTTTCAAAGTACTGGCTGTATCCTGGTACTTTTATTCTTGTATGTTACTCTGACTGCTCACTGTCTGTGGGTTTTAGACCCCCAGGGCCTGGGCAGATGAGAGGAGGAGAGGCTCTCACAAACGCTCGGCCTCCTGTGGGAGCACCGACCAGCTCAAAGAGGTCAGTTTTTTTCTCATATCTACAGCTATAGAAACAAACAATGATGTCTGTGAATTTTCTGACTGTTTGGTGTTTAAATTAAAGTTATCTGGGATTTTCCAGATTGCCAAATTGCGTCAGCAGCTTCAGCGCAGCAAACGCAGCAGCCGCCATCGGAGAGATAAGGATCGGAAGTCCCCATTCAATGGCAGCCACACCATCATCCAGTCGCAGGTGATCAATACACACAGTGTGTTTAAAGGAGTGTGTGTCTGCTGTGTTTCAGACAGGATCTAGGTTGGGTCTGTCATCTAGAGAGTTTTGAGGACGCCCCACTTTTCCTCACGTCCCTGTTTGGCTCTAACTATGTCTCCCGTTCATGTGAAATGCGACATGAGGCTTTTAACAGCCTCTGTCGTATGCAGAGTCAGTTAAACACATGTTCACGTTCTCAGTGAAGACAACAGGTCCAGGAGCAGGTCGGGGTCTCCCTGCGGAGTCTGCTGTAGTGCAGCTGTCCTGCTTTTTGAGGATCTTCATGAGACAAAGAAAAAGCAGGACAAGCTGAGTTACTATGCAGCTTCTTCTTTCACAAAGACTCTGACAAGCTCATTCATTCACACAAAGAGCCACTGGCTTGCAAACTAGGACAATAAGTGAAACCAGCACTTAAATAATTATTTCACTCCCTGAAATAAGGAACACTTAATTAAAACTAAATAAAAACTACAAATAATAATGCAAGATAACCTAAATGAAGAAGTACTACAGGTAAAATCAACTTCATTTTCATTTTCTCAGTGTTAAAGGCTCATGATGCGCAAGAATAATATGCCTTTACACAATATGGAACATATTTGAGGACATGTATTCTTTCATCCTGTCCTTTTTCAGCATCTACAAGGCACAGCTTTTGTCAGAATGCCTTAAAAAACCCTTGTAAAGTCTCATCCACATTTGTGACATTACAAAATCTTAAATCGACCACAAAACCTAATGCTTTTATACTTTACACTTGAAATTACTTGTTGGCAAATACAGGTTAATCAAACTTCAATATTTTTAATCTTGCATAAAACCTCCCTCTGCACAAAATACACCTTGACTTCATATTTATCTGTAGTAGCTGAATAAAATTTGTCTTAAGAGGAATGAAATGAAACTTCTGATACCTGTAGATAAGCCTATTAACTATTACAATTCTGATACTCTGCCTTCAGTTATAGTTTTTATAGTGTTGTCATTCATTATTATTTCATTATTATTTTAATGTTTTTAAAAACTGTTCCTGTTTCTTTTTCATTTTTAGTTTTAGTCTGGCATTTATTACTTTGCTACTTATGCAAAGTAACTCAAACTAAACTGAATTCCAAGCTACAATTTCTCCAAAATGAACAGAAAAGGGTAAAACAAGTCATCCAGGTGCTTCTGTTAACTTGTGCAGAATTCATGTTAAATGCAGATGTATGTTTGTGTGTTTTGCAGTCACCTATGCCCAAGACCATCTTGATACCCATCCCCATATCCAAGTCATCTGCCCCTCGTTTCCGCAACAGCGTGGAAGGACTCAACCAGGAGATTGAACGCATTATCATCCGAGACACTCCTGAAAAGGACGAGGCCATTGTTGTGAGTGCCACTAATGAAGATAAAATGTGCAGCAGCTTTTGTGTTTTCATATGTGCTTGATGCAGGTTTTTTAAGGACGTGAGGGATTAAGCCCCTGTGCCATGTTGTTATTGTGACCTCATTTTTGTGTGTGTGCGACAGCCTCAGGATGTCCCAGATGGGCACCGTGCACCCCCACCCGTCCCCCCACAGCGCAGCAGCAGCACCCGCAGCATCGACACACAGACTCCCTCAGGGGGCGGCCTGAGTGGTAGCCATAGCAACTGCAGTAGCCGCCCCGACTCCATTTCGCCCTCCTACCTCACCGTCCTCAACGACACGGCTGGAGGCAGCCCCTACGAGGACAAAGGTGAACACGCTATACATTGCACAAAAACACAAGCCCGTCAGAGTCTCTGTGGGCACCGACACGAGCTCCTGCGGGGCAGATCTGTTGCTTAACCTGACCTTTGACCTTCCTGTCTCTGTGTGCTCTCAGAGCTGGGCCCCTATTCTCCTTTGCCTAAGTATGCCGCCTCGCCTCGACCCAACAACAGCTACACATTCAAGAGGGAACCTCCAGAGGGCTGCGAGAAGGTCAAAGTGTTCGAAGAGACCATGTGAGGAGAAACTCATCCAATGCTTAATTTTCAATCAGTTTTCACATCTTTAATCAGCATGTTTTACACTCACTGGCTTTATCAGAGTGTCTGCAGGTTCTTACAAAGTCTGACATTTATTATAATTTAGATTTGACACACATTTTATCTAATTCTGTGTATCGTCTACTATCAGAGTGAATCAAGGTCCACATTTATGACACTTTAAACAACCACTGAACCTAATGCTGGTAAAGGTTAACCAAACTCACTCTGGTAAAGGTTAACCAAACTCACTCTGGTAAAGGTTAACCAAACTCACTCTGGTAAAGGTTAACCAAACTCACTCTAATAATCACATTCCTACATGAAACTTATGTCTCACATATTTACTACTTACCTTTATATTCCTGTTCCGCTTGAATTAGATGATTTGTCTGAAAGGTTCTTAAATTTGGTTAAAAACTGTCACAAATTTAAGCCCATAAACACCTGTTTATTGTGAAAAACAATTATTTTTTTCATTTATATTCATATTTGTTTGGAACAGAATATTAAATAGATGGATAAGTGGCTAAATATCACAACTCAATTGAAATGTAAAATTAGATGTGAAACTCAGGCAACTTAATCATACTTTGCAAAGTTTGGTATTTATTTTAGTGTTTTAGTGTTATTTTAGTGACATAATGATGCCACGTGCCAATAGATAGTTTTAAAATAAAATAACTATTTTCTCTGAATTTGACCATTATTGCAAGTATTTTATATAGTCTAAGTACAGAAGTCTGCAAAATTTATAACATAGGCTTAGTCGTTTCTGAAATTTTAACTCAGAAATGGTGCATTTTATGCCTTTAGTTGGAAATTTGCACAAAAGTTCTAGAGAAGAGAAAAGAGAAACATGATAACATTAATGTAACTATCATGCACGGTTGTAACGCAAAAAATTCTAAATACAGTGAGAAATAGGCCTATCCCTGTGGTCATTTTTATAAACTATTAATTTACTGAATAAATGTAGAAACTGTACTGTAATGCGATATGTACCATTACCTGGATATGAAATGACTTCTATCAGGATATGAGGTTTTGGTCACTTTTACTTACAGGTGAAATGGAGAAGTAAGTACATTGCATTGACTAAAGGAAAAACATTACATCCCATATAGTTTGGGGAAGATATCTTGTAATTGAAAGGTGTGATAAGTGAAGTCAAGTTATGAATCTGTCAAATGGAACATGAAAAATATTTAAGAAGTGTGATTTTTTTTCCTTGGACTAATAATAGGACAGAGACTGTGTGTATATGTTAAGTATATTTCTGCACAAGCAGCAGCTCTATTTGTGGAATGTTGTGTTGGTTTTTTTGGGCTCAATGTCTACATACTTGTGTGCTTCCAGGCCCAAACCTCTGCAGGAGATCCCTCCCTTCCTGTGTCCTGACCGCAACAAGGTCAACTTCATCCCCAACAGCGGATCTGCCTTTTGCCTCGTCAGCATCCTCAAGCCCTTACTCCCCGCCCCGGACCTCAGCTTCCGCCCCGGGGTCGGCCTCCGGAGTCTGTCCCCGTCCCTCGTGCCTCTGGGCGGTGTTGGCCTGCAGAGCCTGTCCCCGTCCCTGTCCACTCAGCCCTGCCTACTGGAGGAGCCGGAGAGCTTCTGACGGCCCCCCTCACTCCAGGCTTCACATCACCACATCCCCCTAAAGACCCTCCTACCCACCTTCCCCTGAAATCAGAAAACATTTGAAACTAGCAAACAACCCTTCTGCTCCAAAAAAAAAAAATGCCTTCAGCATGCCAGCTAAGCTCTCTCTGATGTCCTTATCTTGTTGAAAAAGCGCTTCCCACTGCCTCTCCTCCTCAGACGACTAAACGTGAGAGTCCTGCAGCCCCGTTCAGGGATCTGCAGCAACATTTCATCGCTTTATTCTACCTTTAGTGCTGGTTATGTTCCTGTTTTTAGGAGGAAAAGGGCGAAGGACAGATTTTTATTTCATCGTATTATACCATGGCGCCTTTCCACGGACATATCTCTTTTTCTATCTGTAGTTATTTCTCTTGATATGAAATATGCCTTCCATTAAAAAAAAAAAAAAAGGCCGCTGGTCTCCTTGGCGACCAAAAGATTGACCATGGAGGCTAATTTTGGTGCTGCCAGATTTATCGTAGCAAAACTTGAAGGGTCACGAAAAGGAGAAATTTCAAAATGTGCCTGATATTTTAGACCGCTCAGTTTCCCTGCACCGTTATAGCGCTCTGATCACGTATGTTTGTGTAGGTGTGATCTCTGCGCTATGGCGACCACAGATACACACAGAAAGGCGGGGTGATAACCAACCAACAGGATGAAGCATCTGTCAACCAAATCCAAACATGTTTTATACTTTTATTACCCAGGTTTTGTCAGCTTTACTCACTTGCTGTAAAGTGGAACAAACCGATGCCTTTCTTAACTCGGTAGCAGTAAACTGGTCCCCGCTGACTGGTGTGTATCTACGGGAAACACAGGCCAGGGCTATGACGTGTGCAGCGTGTTCAACCTGTGTCTGCTTGCCCCTCCTTCCCCGAAGATCCAGCCTTTGCTAAAAATGTCTCAGCCCCTCACCATCAGCCCTTCTAACTCCACCAACGCCTGCTCTCACAGCCTCCTCACTTTCCTCCTGCTTTTTCTCTCCTTTTCTTTTCCTCACTTTAACACCGATTTCCTTCTGTGTTGCTCAACTAGTTGTCGTGAAACCTCTCCACCCCCCTCTGGCGTACAGGGAACTGAGCATGGAGAGGTCGGCATGAAAACCACAAGGAACATTTCATGCAAATTTAAAGAACTTTTTTTACAGAAGCTTTGGCAAAACTATATTTGTTTCCAACATCACAGGAGCAACTCACATTTAGTTTCTTCTTGTTGCCTGCCATGTTTAACACTAACTGAGAAAACCCAAAATATTTTTAGGGCTAGTATCTGTTGATTGTTGTGATACCATAAGTAGAGAGTTGAGCACCAAGACATGCACAACCTCTAGGGAATAAACCTGTCGAATGGAGAAAAATCAATGTACCAAGACTAAAACAAGTAAAACTCCACTCACCAGTAGAGCACCAGTATCAGGGCTTTATTTTAGATACACTACTTCAGACTTTGACTGATCAGATCCACATGTGATCAGTCTTAATCACTACTTCCCAGTTTACATTATTGATACTGAATGGTAGTTTAAAAGACTGCTCTCTAGCTCTTGCATGTAAACTGTTTAAGTATAAAATCATACTACTTTATTGATATTTTCTTGCACCCCTCACATCATGATACATGTAATATATGGTAATATATTAGTTTTTAATCTAAACAGAAGTGCATATAATCTATGTAAAACTGATTAAAAACAATCAGAACAGTAGGATCTGCATTCGCATGTAGGATTTACACCTAACACAAACCACTATCTTATCATTTTGTGCCAAAACTGGGAAAAATACACCAGAATTTGAGAATGCACGCCCTCACTCTGCTGTTGCTCTCAAGTCCAAATCAAAAGACTAAGTATAAGAATAGATAAACCTGATGTCATGCAGTTAAAACCACTTTACTAAACTTTAATGTCAGGACAGTGAAGAGCAGGTCTTGTCTGACAGAATCACATTATAGATTACTTATTGGGCTGTTAATCACGTTTTCAATACCCTACCTGCCTAAAAATACATGTGACTGGACAAAAGTTGATGTTAGAGAGTAGATACACAAGTCTCATGTCCTCTCTGACCACTTGAATTACAATATGGTGAAAGGAAAGTATGGCATTTTTGCCCAGTGATGCTAAAAAAGTATGAAGCTCTGCAGCTTTTATTAAATTCAATGTTTTTGAGGATCATTACATTATCACAAAACATGATATTTTACTGTTGAAGTAGAAACATATTCTCATAGACCTCTAGAGGAGAGTTGTTGAGATGAGCCAAGTCAAGTGGTTTTAGTGCAATGAAATACTATTACTAAATACATGACTGCATTCTGCATACCCTGATTCTTATTTCAGTTGGACCAGGATGGACACGCATAATAACAATAATAAATCAAATGTGATATGTATACATTTCACAAGTCAAGTAAGGTGTGGTTGTAAAATCAGCGCTGACCATCTCCATGCTCGGGCCCTACCTCCTGTATATGTCATTCTACTCGACTGTGCCTGCTCCTGTGGGTTAGAATGTACTGGGATTGTAAATATAGAGGCACACTGTGTTTGTATTATTGTCTGACAAAGATATGTATTTGAATGAGTCAACAATTGTACCATAAACCCCTACTCTTCCCCCTCCTCCTCCTCCGCTGAGTACTGTGAATTACTACATGTGTCATTATTGTGAATAATAATGTATTTATTATTTATCAGATTTCAGGAGTGTAATTGGGTCTTCAGAGAATTTTAAACTAATCGAAATTAGATGACATTGTCCATCTCAGGTTGTAGTGATAGGTATTGAGATATACTAACTTTTCAGCACACACTAACACACTACTGTAAGAGAGCAAACCAACAGCTGCTATGTATGTAGCCTCACAAGATACAAGATAAAGACTTAACCCTGTAGCAGAGAAGTAGAGAGAAACGTGGATGTCCTTAATTCATGGAGTTGATCTGGAGTAACATAAGAATATTAGAGTTATGCTCCAACATGAGGTATCCACTGGCTGAAAAACAATCAAATGTGCAACAACGGGTTCCTGTTCTGTCATTTTTAGGCCTGAAAGAACTGATTCATACATTAGTGGCATTTATATGGATAAAAAGCATTTTGGAATGAGGCTCAAAAAACACGAAACAACTCTTTGTTTGCTTGTCCAGTTTATTGGAAACAGAACTGCCAAGTTTTCATCTGTTAAATCCCTTGAGTGAAATAAAAGGCATAGTTGAATTAAATAAAGCGTTTGTGATTGACTTGAGAAATACATTCTTCAGTGTTTGACGATGTGACATAAAAGGAAATGCAACGGCGGGGAGCAGCGGTCAAGTTCATTCATGTTCTAACAACAAAGACAAAATAAAATAATTACAGAGCTATGAATGTGCAGCTTGTATCAAAACAGTTAAATGACTTAGAGTTTACAGGCACACAAATGTGATGCATGTCAACGTTGGGGGAAAAAATGCATCTGATCCAAGTCAGTTTTACAGAAGAACAAGAAATGAGTAAACATTCACAAACGTCAGTCATGATACAGTATTTTTCCCCCAAAATATAATCAGAAGTAATTATTAAACCCACACCAGTGTCAGGTAACATTTCTCCAGTGTTGATATTTTTGCCTTAAAATAATATATTCAGAAAATACCCATAACAGCGCTAAAAATAGTGTTTTATAGTGTCTCTCTGCAACAAAAACAAGAAAATAAACAGACTTTAATACAGCTTTCACCATGGATTTGTTGGATTTAAATAACATCCACTCTACAATGATAGAATCCCTTGGTCTTTTTTATCCTTCATATATGGTTATTAGACTTCGGAATCTAACAGGATTGAAGAGTTCATCCTATTTTTACAAGAACTGAAAATGAAGTTGGATGAAGACAAACTGGAGCTGGTATTCTGATCATTCAACTGCAAAATTGAACACTTCACAGTTCAACGCTGGCCTTTGAATGCACCTTAAACTGGCTCCTGACAATGGAAAACAAAGGATTAAAAATGTATTATTATCATTATATTATTATTATTATTATCATTATTAGAGCGTTTCCTGTAACAGCTTAAGCAAGCACAGGCTCAACGAAAGTCCCGTCATATCTCAGTCAGCTATTTTTAATACATTAATGCTCTTCCTTCAGTGACAGTCATGTGCTATTAACGACATTAAAGAATACATAGAGGATTTTTCACACCCCAGGTCCCATCGTGATGTGTATACAAAATAAACCAACACATACACACACACATACACCCAAATAATGCAAACAAGAATAAAAACAGGAAAGCACACAACATGGTCCAAAATAAACATTCCCTCCAAACGCAAACCTTACCAGGCCTGCAGTGTGCATATGACGCAGTGGCTTCATGTGCAGAATTAACAGTCATTTGTTTAGAGCGAGTGTTTAATGATTCTTAACTTACTGTGTTTCTATCAGCTCTTCTTTCTTGTAACATGATGTCTTCTATATTTGCAGATACATTCACATATCTCCTAGTGCATGAGTGTCTGCATCAGTAATTATGTTGTTCACTGTTAATATGTTTTTACTGGATGGAAAGCAATTTCTTTCCTGCTGCGCACACACACACACAGACACACACACTCAGAGCTTCAGGCATTGAGCAGTTCATCTGCAGAGCGGCCAATGGCGTCTGGGTTGGACAGAGGGTCCAAGTCTGCAAACAGGTTGAACCAGGCCGACATGTCTCTGGATCCACCCGGTGCAGCTGCACACACATAAATGACATGATTAGGTCTATGTTTACATTTATGAGTAGGAAAACATGAGGAAGAGCTCTTCTTATCTTACGGTTGCTTGCTGCAGTTGGAGGCAGATGAGTTGATTGGTTCTGGCCTGAAGCAGGAGGCTGCATGGGTGGAGCCTGAAACATAGGGGGAGTTGCCCAGCCTGAAAGATAAGCAAGGTGACATAAGGTTAAAATGTCAAGTAAATGTCACAAAAAAAATGTAAAAACCAAATTAAGTGTGCGTCTATAAATGGGTATTGAGGGAACAATGTGTTGAAGGGTAATGATGGAATTTTTGCCCAGTGATGCAAGAAAACTATCAAGTACAGGAACTTTAATAGAGTCTAAATTACGCAAAAGAGACCATGACACTGGGGTAAAAAAAATACACATGAAATGATGACTGCTGCAGTGAGTACATCCCACTAGCAGGGGGCAGCATGGCGTACCTGTAGAGCTTAGACTGTGATCCAGCAGCTGGGAAGGCAGGAAGCCTGTGGGGCTCGGGGGGTTGGAAAGTTGGCGGGCTGCCGCCACTGGTCCACCGCCGCCACTTGCAGCACCTGAGGTCGGAGGAGGACCACTGGGCGGTTCAGTGAGCCCAAAAGCATCCTGCCACTCTCTGCTAAATTCATCCAAAGCCCCTGGACCGGGGCTGAGGAGGTCTTTGAGAAAAGCCATGTCCCCTCGCTCCCCGTCGTCTTCCTCTTGTCTCAGCCCTGACGCAGCCGGGTAGGATGGATCTAAGGAGGAGCAAAGAGGTGGACTGTTGAAGTAGCTGACAAAACAGACCAAACATCTGAGCGTCTTTTAACTACAGACTGAAATGAATAATATACAGCCAGAGTGAAATTCAACACTGAAATAGGAAAAAGAAGGGTGAGTAAGAAACAGACAAATCAGTAACGCAGGAATCAACACTTTTCACATTCTATTAAGAAATCACTGAATCGACTGAATGGTCTGAACACCATTAACTTCAGTCAGATCCTACTTTTAGTGATGTAAAATATGAGTCATCCAATGTATTGATAGAACTGCCTGTATTTTACACATGTATTAGGCCTGTGGAAGATCAGTAATGTGTGATAACACTGTGATGGCAATATTATGACCTAACCACACTAGAGTTTTCATCTGATTAGTCCAATTTTTTGACTGTGAATATAATTTTTTAAAAAGCATTTTGTCAATATATAATATGCTGTGTTTGGGGTGTTACAAATAAATAGAGATATTGTATATTATGGTTTATCATACATAACCATTTTTCATCAGCTAAAATGGCTGGCCAAAATCAACATGATATATGCTGTTTTTAGCCATGTCTTTATCAGCCTGCTTTATTTACCATCTGTGCAAAATTTAGCTGCAAGTTTCAATAAAGTGACAACCAATGAAGAAAAGAATGAAAGGGTAGTGTTATATTAATCCCAGAAGAGGTGAATCGCTGCCATTAAGTGTCAGTCAGGAAAGATGGGAGTAAATAAAGAAGCCTCAGGTAGGTAGTTAGTAGAGAAGAAATGCAGACAGCCAGCCTGTTTACCAGTGGCAGCGGGCAGCTGTGATTGGCTGGCCTGGGCTGATCCAAAGTCCCACCAGGGCTGCTCTGGGTCTGCACCCTGGGGAGCAGGCAGGAGCTGAGGCTGGAGGGGGGCATTTACAGGGGTGGGGCGCTGAGGCTGTGGCAGATCACAGGCCATGAGCATCAGGTCGTCATCTGCTGACAGTCCGCTTATTTCATGTAGAGCAGGTGTAGGTGTGGTGGAATGGAAGGAGTCTAAAGCCAACAGGCATCCAAACCACAGTGAGCAACGACAATCCCAAAGTACACATAGGAACTGTTTACACCGCAACACTTTATCTGCATGCATACACTTACCACTGTCACTTAACTGGCTCAGTCTGTCCCCGCTGAGGGCAGGCTCTGCAAAAGACAAGACATTTAAAACCATTTTTCTTCACCCTTACAGTGGTAATCGAGCATTAGCCTACAGGGGGCAGCACATACCTGCATTCGAGGCACTTCCTGGTGGCTTGTCATCATCCAAGGACACCAGGCTGAAAAGGAAAGAATGAGGGAGGAGGGGAAAAAATGAGAAAGTGCCTTATCTAATTGGGGAGACATGGTTTTGGCTATTTATAGCAATGCACTAGCCTCTATTTGATTTGGAGCTGCACTTAGGAAGCTCAGGTTTGCTGCTCTAAAACTGAGATCACTACAGCAGATAAACCAGCTGCAGAAACTTACTTGTGAGTGAACACAGACACGGCATTGGCCTCAAGTTGAATGAGAACATAGCTGAGGTTTTTGTGTGGAAAAAATGTAGAAAGAAAGACACAAAAGGAAAAGAAAAAGATGGAAACTGAGGAGAGGCATGAAAACAGAGATGCTGTAGCAGGAAGTCACTGTGGATCAGCAGGTTGGATGCATTTTAAGTGACATGATCTCTGCTCTCACCTGTCTGTGTTGTTCTGTAGACTCTCCTCCTCCTTGTCTTCTTGTTTCTGTGTCTCTGCAATCTGGTCCAGTGGGTCTCTTAAGTCCTGTAGAGAGGACAATAGCGATAACCTACATCTATTTTTGGCAGATTAAGGCTGTAATCACAACTGTTAAAAGGCAGGAAATGATCAACAAAAACAGAAGTAGAAAAACATCACAAAGACATAACACTATAATACATAAATAATCATGGCCTAGGAGAAATAAGTTTGTATAACAGAGTATAACTAAATAATAAATAATATGTATAACAGTCTTTGATAACCAGATTCAGAGGGCATGTGCCTAATGTACCTTGAGTGTTGTGAACTGGTACGGTACATGTCCTCGGAAGGCCTCATGGATTTCTGACATGGCGTGCGCTGTCTTCTCCCAGAACTGGAGTAGAGTAGTCTGCAATGACACAAAGAAAAGACATTATCATATTAAGTTAAACGGCTAGTGATTTATATTTCTTTCCTAAAGCAAACTGCATGTTGTAAATTCAGCTAAAAAATTTTAAAGTATTAACTGATTAAAAAAACATGAGAGAATGAAATTATAAAGAGGAACCAAATGAGTGAGTGAAAAAGCAGAACCACACACTTGACTTTAATGCTAAACGGTCTCTAATGGTGATTCAAGGGACAGGGTAAAACAAACAGAGAGGTGGACCTCATTAGTCATGTTCTGCACCATAAAATAAGATTTAAAAACAAACAAAAAAAACCCCATTGCTGACAAGTCATTACTAACAAGACAACATGGCTGATCATATTTTTCAGCACAAGATGAAAATAAAGTTTTATTAGTCTCAAACAGTGCAGGCATTGCTGTAAACAGAGCACTTAAGAGTTAGGTCTCTTCTTCACTATAGCACTTTGAAATTCTTTTGAATGAAAAGTGCTTTATAAATTCAATTTATTATTATTATTATTATTATTATAGCGGACAGTGAAACACTGGAAATGTAGTAATTTCTGAAGATTTTTAATAAGCCATGTGCCTGTTCTACACAAACGCACAGCATTTGGTTGAGACTACCCAGGTGGTTCAGGCTACCCAGTCAGCTCAGCACTACAGGATTCTGACAATGTGGGAAGAATCCAAACCAGATTACATTCCCACTCCAAATGACTTCAGATCACTAGGGGTGGTTAGGGATGAATGAAAGCTAAAATGTGCCATGTCATCCCTGTTACATTAGATTACGACAGATCCACCAGTACCTGGTACGTGCAGAGGGAATGGGACAGCATGTTGCAGCGACTGGCTCCGAGCATGTCCACCTTCTGACACACGTCGTTCTTCAGCTTCTCAAACTGGCCCTTTGTCCCTCTGACCTGGGCCTGGACCTGACCACACCAACAAAAGTCAAAGATGTAACACCCATATGGTACATCATTGAAAAAACAATATCCCTACTATGTCTGTGTAAGTTTTCATTTGCCCAAGTCATCGTTATTCTTGGTAGTTCTAGGTTCAACTGGACTTGTTCTGCTCTCTCATCCAAGAGCCTTCTTCAGAACTGAAGACCTTCAGGCAGCGTGCCAACCTGAAGAAGTCTTCAGAACTGTAGAAGTCTCTTGAACGAGAGACAAAACTTTTCCAAGGAGTGGAACAAGTCCAGTTGAACCCAGAAGAACTACAAGAAAAATGTCCCTACTAAAAGCATCCTCCTACCTTGCGGAACTTCTCCAGCTGCTTGTAGGTGTCTGGGTCCAGTTCTTGGGAGACATCTTTCATCCAAAGCAGAGCTCCTCTGTACTCTGTGCGAGCCTTCTCCATTCGACTGATGGTAAGGAGAGTGTCTGCAATGGCACGCCGCCTGAACGTCTCCACTTCCTGGTGCAGACGGTGTAGCGGTGGACAAAGTGCCATCCTGTTGAAAAAATAGAGACTGTGTACAAGAGCAGTAGGAGGATGAGACTGACTAGTTACCAGCAACTCTAGATCATTACCTCTGCTTCGCCGACGTGCATAGTGCCTTGCTGGTGGCATCCATCATATTCCCAGCTTTTGTACGATCATGTTCAGCCTGGAAACGCAGGAAGAGACCAAGCTCGTTCTCCTCCTGGGACAAACCTGAGGGACAAGGCATGAGATTAAGTGTTTAAAAAAACAAAACCAAATGTGTAAGAGTTTCCTTGCTGCTATGACTTACGTGTGATCCTCTGTTGGTACTTTTCAATCACCTTCAACAACTCTGTGCATGTGGACTGAACTGAGCGGAAGAACTACAGAAACACAAGGGTGGGAGCGGTTATTTTAAAAGTGTATTTCACAAGATTAAAATAACGACCAGTAATTTGATTATTTAGTTTGGGATTACCTCAACACCAAATATGCAAATAAATACAAGAGAAAAAAAAAAAATCAATAAGATGACTTCTCCTTAAATGTATTCTGTTAGAACCAACCAGTGAAATCAGGAGACCAGCATTAGTCCTTTTCATCCTCTGTTTAGTGTATTTAAAAAAATAAATAAATTTTTTAAAAAAACATTGGTTTTCACAAAGCAAATTCCGGTAGTGCCAACATAAAACATGACCACACACTATAGTTTGAAAAAGAAAAAAAAAATCTGCTGGCTTCACAAGACAAAACAGGAAATGCTGTATAGGAAACAGACAATTTTTTAACAGATACATATGTGTACTGAATTCTCAAAAAATGAATAAATAAATAAATTCAGAAACAGTTTAATTTACAAATTGTATATTCTGTTTTTACAGAACACAGATTATGCTCATTTTTTATTTTATTAAATGGATTAAGAGCATCCATTGTATTTATCTAATTAACTGATAATAATGCGATATGTCAATAATAAAACTATAAATCAATATACTGTTATTGCTGTTGTGAAACTCTTAATCCTAAAACATTCATTCATTTATGTGCAAATATGTTCATTGTGCTTTAACTGAAAATGTATTTTTATGTTGAAATCCTACTAATACATTCTGTTTACATCTTTATCTCCTGTCATTTCAACAAAAAATAATTAATACATCACTGGTTCCTTTACATCACAAACCTGGATAGAAAACATATTCACCTCTGATTCATTCATTTATTCAAAGACTTTTTTTACTCAAATTCAGGCTCACTTACTAGTGCAAGAGACGGGGAGGGAGGAGATGACTTGAGCATGTTACAGTTACTGATTAACAGCAGAATAAACAGTCCCTGCCTTCAGTCCGTCTGCCAAAGCAGTCACCAAACGCCTGTCAGTATCAGCCACTTGGCCACTTTGACACATCTCTGCTTAAGCACTACTCTATATTTTTCTTAGAGACTGATTCATCTTTGAGTCACAGGGGAAAAACAGAGGCAGACGGAGATACATATCCTAGCAAATGAAGTGTACACTGATGAAAAACAAAAGGATGAAAACATTTATAACAGCTCACAGTGCATGCCAAAGTAATTCACAGAAGTGGAAGAGATTCAATTTGTGTCTTCTAATGTATAAATGTAAATGTATGGCGCCTGAATTGTAAAATGTGCATAATAATACTCATAAAGGTCACCAAGTAAAGGCAAATAATACTAAATTGGACCATGTGCTGTGGCAAGGCTGTGATAAAGAGCTGATAAAATCGGGTTAGCAATGAGGCAGCTATCCAGAAGCCCCAAATCTAATCACCCCCGGTGGTTTTGGTGCTCTGCTGCTTCACAGTGGCCTCAAATTTGAGATTGCGGCAGATGACAGGTCTGCTGTTTTTCTGCCCAAAAAGTCATAGTTGTTCTTCTGCCTCTTTCAATACCTTCTCGCTCTGTTACCATCTCACTGGGGCTGAAGTGAGGGACAGCGAGACATGGAAGACAGAAGAACCTTGTTCCAGGGTAAACAAAGGCCTCACAGTGCGTCTCACAGTGAAACTCGACCGCGTTGTCGTCTCACAGGACAGCAAGTCACAGTTAAATGCCAGCCAGGTTACAGCCAATCGCAACCGGCCTTCCTCATTAGTTGGTGGGAAGCAACAGAAGAGCAGAACGAAACATCTACAGGGAAGATGGAGGACACGCAGCTGATGCTCCACAACACTTAACAGCTTTTTGTACTTACAGCATCTTTCAGCTATAAAGTGCTACAGTAAAGGAATCACCTTTACAAAATGTAATTATTACATTCTTCTACATCTAAATTTCTGAAACATTCAACTGTCTGTCACGTGTTTAGAGAACAGAAGAATAGTGTAAAACCACTTCTTCAGCTCTAGACTTTAAACTCAAGTTAACGATCTGATATTTGTTGTGATACTTATCAAATGCAATGGGGGCCCTGGTCACCTGTTAATGAAGCTATATTGTTTCTAATGTTACCTGTAGCTACTTCATCATTTACATTATGTAAATAAAATTTACAAAATGTAAAGCATGAGAGTTTGCCCATCCAGTCCAAATGTGTTTTGTGGATTTGGAGAAGGCTTATGACCATGTCCCCAGGGGCATCCTGTGGGGGGTGCTCTGGGAGTATGACGTGGATGGCCCCTTGTTAGCAGCCCTTCAGTCCCTGTATCAAAGGAGAGCAAGTCTGGTGAACGTAGCCAGCAATAAGTCAGACTTGCTCCCAGTGAGGGGTGGACTCTGCCAGGGCTGTCCTTTGTCACCGGTTGTGTTCATAACTTTTATGGACAGAATTTCTAGGTGCGGCCGGGTGATGGAGGGGGTCCAGTTCGGTGTCGGGAGGATCTCATCTCTGATATTTGCAGATGACATGGTCCTCTTAGCTTCATCGAGCAGTGACCTCCAGCTCTCACTGGGGCAGTTCGCAGTCGAGTGTGAAGCGGCTAGGATGAAGATCAGCACCTCCAAGTCTGAGGTCATGGTCCTCAGCCGGAAAAGGGTGTAGTGCCCACTCTGGGTAGGTGGGTGGGGGTTAAATAGTTTAAATATCTAGGGATCTTGTTCACGAGTGAGGGTAGAATGGAGTGGGAGATTGACAGGCAGATTGGGGCAACGTCTGCAGTGATGCGTACGCAAAACCAGTCTGTTGTGGTAAAGAGGGACCTAAGCCAAAAAGGCGAAGCTCTCGATTTACAGGTCGATCTATGCTCCAACCCTCACTTATGGTCATGAGCTAAGGCTAATGACCAAAAGAACGAGGTCGTGGGTACAAGCGGCTGAAATGAGTTTCCTCCGCAGGCTGGCTGGGCTCAGCCTTAAACATAGGGTGATAGAAAGATAGGGTGAGGAGCTCAGACATCCAGGAGGGACTCAGAGTAGAGCCGCTGCCCCTCCACATTGAGAGGAACCAGTTGAGGTGGTTTGGGCATCTAGTGAGGATGCCTCCCAAACACCTCCCTGGGGAGGTTTTTTGAGCTGGTCCAACCAGGAGGAGACCACGGGGCTGACCCAGAACACGCTAGAGGGATTATATCTCTCGGCTGGCTTGGGAACACTTTGGGATTCCACCGGAAGAACTGGTGGAAGTGGCAGGGGAGAGGGCTGTCTGGGCTCCTCTGCTGAAGCTGCTGACCCCGCGACCCGGATAAGTGGAAGACAACGAGTACGAGTATATACAGTTTATGCAGTTGCATGTGATGAATTTTAGCATTTAGAAGATGGGTCAATGATTTAGAAGTGACATTTAATATTATTTATGTATCTGGGAAGGGGTAATTATGACTATCATTTGTTTCTTGTTAATTTTAATTAATTTATTGCCCTCCAACACTCTTGGTAAATTGGTAACAAAGATAAAAAATTTTGTTTTCTGACCTCTCTTTGTCTCCTTTTGTGGATTCTCTTTACTCCAGTTGTGGGGTCATACAGAGGAACATATTGGACCATCAGGCTATGGCTTCATTTATTAAGATCTGCCTGGCCTTTTTCTTTCATTAATGTATGTAGGTTGTCTTTATATTTTATGGTCACTTCTCCTTTGTTGCTTGTTGTCATGTAGTTTTTTGATTCATGCTGCGACCCTCTGAAACAACTGTGTCACCCAACTGCACTGTGACTGCGACTATTAAAGGGGAAAAGGATAACAATGGATCCCACACTGGTTTTAATTTTACCTGGCAGCAGATGCATCCTTCCTTACCTCAAGCTTGGCATCCAAGTCAGCATCTGAAGCCACCACATACTCATCCTCCTTCTTTCCAGTAGCTTTAATGAGCACCTGCTTCGTTTTCCAGAACTTCTTTTGCATGCGAGCCATCACCGAGCTGTCCTCATCGAGCAGGGCCCGGCCACTGCTCAGCATGTCCCCTGCAAACCTGGACCAAGGACAGACGAGCAGTCAAATAAAGCAGTTGGCAAGGTCGTCCTGCACATCATCATGACAGCAGGTTGGGCTTTAATGAAGATATTAAATATGCACATACCCGTCCATTATTGGATATTAGACTTTTTATGCTGTGGAAACACACAGAAAAGATAGATGAGTTAGGGGAAAGAGAGCAAATACTTGAAACTGCTGTAAAAAGACATTTCCACTTAAAGAATGACTGAAGTAAGACTGAACAGCAATGCATTTAACTTGGATACACATACAGCAAAGCAACACAGAGCTGACAGTTGTTCTCCCAGCAGCAATAATCAAGTTATAAATCGGTATCAGCGAGGTTATCGATGGCAAGACGAAAACACCAGTGCTAAAGGCTAAAAAGCTAATCTAATATGGTAGTTGGAGCAGGGATCAGACACCTGCGACTTAGAGGAGTCAGGAGAACAGGGAGCCAGCTGGATGTCAGGCAGGTGTTCAGTTACAGACAGAATACAAAACGCTGCTCGCCAAACACGGAAAGAAAACTCAACAGACATTCATTAACATACTGCTAATAAATTCATGACACTGTACGAGAAAATACACGTAACGGTAACCGAGACCTGTCATTAACTCAAGCTAGCGGGAGCTTAGCTAGCATCCACCGCCGAGTCCGTGACGCCGAGCCGTGGAGTGGACGACAGGTCGATTAAAGATGATTTAACAGTCTCTACCTCAAGGTCAAATGCTCCACAAAGTGGTTCTAACTCTACCTTGTCTTCGTTTCGTCCAGCTGTCAGAGCATCTGTGGTCAGCTAACCTCCTCTGCCGATAGCCATCGTCCTCTGAGTCACAGAAACAGGATATGCAAACCACAAGTAGCGCGGTTTGGACACTAGGGGGCGCAGACGTGTACTTAACGCCAAAATCGTCTATTGAGAGGAGCAACCACTGTCTAGTACACTTCACCATGTAAAATTTGCACGATTACAATGTGTTTTACATCTTTCGACCATTTTATCATTTTGTTGCATGTCTAAGGATTGAAGTCTTAACCCTTAAATACCTGGAACAAATTTTTCTCTATATTTTATTAGATGATTTATCACCATGTACTACATTATCTTTTGTATTTGTCAGTGAACATCATGTATTTTCCTGTCTATAATTTACTGATCATAGATATTCATAAAAGCTCAGAGTAAAATTAAAGGTATTTATATATAAACTGAGAAAGCTGATGAAAATATGACTTTTTCAGTAAAATATTTCATTAACTGAATGTAAAACCCATGCATTTATAACCAATCATTTGAAAAAAAAAAAACATGTATTTTATTGACTAATCAGTGTTGCAGAAAAAAAAACAGTATTTCCAAATTACAAGATATAGCTCATGCTGATGAAAACTAAAAAACTACATTCTACCTGAATTGTACTAATCCTATCGATGTATTACATAGACTGATGTGCTAAAAGCTGCATGTTGTTTGTAGAGCAACATGAACAGGCAGAGTGACTCCTCTTCTTTTTCTCTTATCTCCACACAAACCAGTCTAAAGAGGAAAAGCCTAGAGTTTTCCTATTGTTGTCCAGAAACATGAGGAAGTTCATAATGTTAAAACAACCATGGAGAATGTGACATGAACAACACAGACAATGGAAACTGAACAAAACGTCAGAAATACTTTAATATGACTGATGTGAAATATTCAGGGTTTTTTTTAATTATATCATTGACTTCTTTTGCATCTTCAAAATCAATATATGCTTGAGACAACTTTTAAAGTGAGAAATTTATTTTATCGTTTTCTTGGTTTACAGGGAAAAAAAAAACACATGCAATAAGAAAATATGTGAAGGCTTTTCAGTCTGTCTCATGGAGCCTACGCCCCGGCATCGGTCTGACAGGCTGAGTATCTGTAGGTGTACAACTTGTTGTCTGCACCCCCGCTCAACATCAGCTGTAAACAGAAAAATACAGTGGAGACAGAACATTATAAATTGACTTTATATGGAGTATTAAGTGCTTATTCGCCTTCTACTTTCGTGTATCTTACCCCGTTTTCAGTCCAGTCCACACAAAACACTTTGTCCTCATGGGCTGCCACGTCATACAGAGGAGCTTTACAGCTGGGAAACAATATGAAGGTACAAGTGTTTTTATTTACAGAAATTAAAAAAAAAAAAAGACACAGAGGTCCAAACATATTGCTCTTAAATGGTGATATTGAAAGAAACTGAGGAAATGACTCCAAAGATTTTTACACTGTTTGACAAAGAATTTTCAGAGGCAGGAAGTTAAAAATAAAGTTTACTTTCCGACGAATGACAAAAGAAATGGTCATCCTGAGTTTCATGTATAGCTGCAGCAAACTTTACAGCTATACTGTAAAGTTAAATTTAATACCATTTTGTATACATGATAGTCTGGTTCAGACCAAAGATTTGCTACAAGAAACTATGTGAACCCTTTGTGATTTTTTAGTTTTCTACATGAATTGATAATAAAAATCACTCTTAAGAACACAACGTTCTTAACCTTAAAGCACACTAATGGAATATTTCACGTCTTTATGAAACACAGCTATTAAACATTCACAGTGCTGTGCGAAAGTGAGTGAACCTTGTGAACTCCAAAAAAAGCAAATTGAGTAAAGTAGCAAAATGAGTCAGGTGGGAAGCAACTTTAACATAAAAACTTTTTGAGTTTTCTATTCACAAGAATAATCTGCTAATGTGAATGATGAAAAAAGGGATTGCCAATATGAGAAATGTAGCTGTAGTTAATAAGCAACTATCACTGTCCTTGTTCATATTTTTAGATGTGACAAAGTGCATACAGCTGCAAAAAAGCATGAAAAACCACTGGTTAAAACAGATGCAAATGATCCACAGTCTCATGTTGTGACATTGGTCCATGCAGACGTGGTTTGGAGACGTTTTCGGCTTATCTCATCACGAATCTTTGGTATGAACTCAGTATAAGACCTATTCACATCCATACTGACAATAAAGTATAAGAGACATGACTTTTTAAGAATCTGTGGAAAACTTGCAGAAGAATGTCACGTTTGATCTTAAAGTAATGCTATTTTATGCAATTTTTCCACCAAAATCAAACGTATAGTAGCTTCCCATCATCCCAATGCCCTGCATGATCTGATTTGGTTTCTTTCAGTTTAATATGTGCAGCCAAAGAATTCCATTTACAAAAGACTAGGTTACCATGGTAACCACCTGAGCCAGCCACACATGGCAATAGATCTTCGCACTTTTCTATGTCATGGTAACCACCAATAGAAAAGGGTCCTGCAAGGTCCCACAGACTGAAATTCTACGGTAATCTCTCACTGCTTTGATATTTGTTGTATGCTTTCCTTTCCAACAGGTTTCTTAGAAATTAATGCCAACATATTGACTAAAACTGAAGTAAAACTCCTGCTAAAACTCATTTTAGGAGGTGACATGCTGACTAAATCTATGTTTTGTGAATAACATGCTCCACAGACCTTCTGGTGTCCCACAGTTTGACCAAGTTGTCAAGGGAACCAGAGACCAGCTGGTGTTCGTGCAAAGGCGCCCACTTGACAGCGGTCACCCAGCCGGTGTGGGAGGTCAAAGACAGCAGCACCAGCGACCCGTCTGTGAAGGAAGGAAGGAAGGAAGGAAGGGGGTGAGGAGGCTTGGCCAACGGAGAGTGAAAAGGAAACAGGCCAGTGCAGGATTGTCAGAGCTCGGCAGTACCTTTAGTGCGAGGGTCCCACAGTCTGATGTGTCTGTCGGTGCTGCCTGAGGCGAGGCGTCGACACAGAGGCGAGTAGGAAATACAGTTAAACACTTTACTACCGGTCTGAGAGGAAGAAAAACAAAAGGCTGTTCATTCAAGGGATATGCATATTTTAGGTGCAAAATGAATCAGTTTATTACCTGTAAGAGGAAAAAGGAATACTGTTACTGAAGCAAAATAAATCAAAGTATTTATTATTTTTTACTATTATTGAGTTTTACACATCAGTGACTGTAACATAATCTCCTCAAAGAAAATAAACCATTTCTCATTGCATTTACCCATGTTCTTTTTCTTGTTTATGTTTTTACTTATATTGCTGTAGTTTTTCTGTTATTTAAATTACATTTTTATTTCTTCTGAGATCAAATTCCAGAGATTTTAAGACATTTTAGGGTCTCTGTTATTATGAGAACCTTCACATCTTCACATCTGTTACTGGTTTGTGATTCAGTCTGACTCACCAGTGTAGTCTTCATCACCCCCGTCTCGATGTCCCAAACTCTGATCGTATGGTCCCACGATGCACTGCAAACTTCCTCGCTATCACACCACAGGACGGAGGACACAGCTTCGTTGTGTCCAGATAACGTCATCAGCGGAGTCTGAGAAGATGTGAAATTTCACTCACAAGAACCTTCAACACCTGCTGCCACAGTTTTCATTCCTGCCAGTCTACCAACCAGCACTCACCCTGGTCAGACCCAGCTGCTGAGTCTTCTGTTTCTTTCTTGGCCTGTCTCCAGGTTCCTCAACCTCATCTGCCTCATCTGTGGGCACTGAAAGGCCAGCAAAATGCTTGTCAGATCTGCTTGTCATTAGTAATTCTGTATATACTAAGACTATACTAGTGATTTTTTAATAATTGTGTTCTGTTCCCAACTGACTATCTCCAATATGCTTCATACTTTGGTTCATACTGTTACAAAGTTTCAGCTTTGCATCTTCATTTGTGTTTGAAATACTGAGGTGTTTGAGATTCTTATTGGCTTGAAAATGAGGTGACACTGATTTTACTGTAAAAATGAGTAATGCAAAACAACATGTTAAGATCAACTATTCATGACAGATGCATTGAATTTTAAGTTGTTCTAAAGTACAAGATGTGTTTAGTTTCTGTAAAAGAAAATCCACACATGCAGATTTGCCAAATTATACCTGCCTGAAAACTGTTCAAACAAAATGTTGTGTTTCATAGCAATCACAACAAAAATTTCAAACACATATTATAATACCATAACTATCTCACTGAGAAGAGCATGTCTGCATTGATACATGGACAAAATATGACATTGCTACCTTTAACCAAAGTTTGTTTATTAAAGATAACAAATGCACCAGTTCACTCTGCTTCTGAGGTGTCATTCAGTCACTATGTTTAACATACCTGCTGACCAGATCTTTAACATTTTGTCCCAGGAGCCGCTACAGAACTGTAAGACATTAACACAAATGTTTTGACTGAAAAATAAAAGTATGTATTGGATGTGACAGCCTTCCTCCATTCTCCTTTTTTTATGCTTCTCACTTTTTGCACCACATATTATGAACAGGTTTTCTTGAGAATCTGTCTCACACAAATTTTTCCAACTTTAACAATATTGGTATGAAGAAATTAATAAAAGCATTCAAGTCCACTGGTCTGGTTTTTCCACTGGGCTGAAACACATTTACGACGATCATATTTCATCGGCAAAGAACACAAAACCATCATCTGCCTTTCCCTAGTCCTCATCACCTATAATCAACTAATTAAATTATATCATAAAGTATTATTTACCTTTGTGCCAGTGGGGTCTGTGGAAACAGTGTCCACACTCCCAGTGTGTCCTCGACAGCAGTGTCTGGCTTTCACTTTATTCCTCTCAGAGTTCCACTCCCACAGAAGAACAGTCTGGTCCAGAGAGGCCGTCAGGAGCAGAGAGGTGAGACCGTCTACATAGTCACATCCACACACAGGAGTTAGGAAAGGATGGGAGCATTACCTATGGAGTAATTACCTACCATTTTCCCACTCACCTCTTTTGACCCAGGTTACATCTTTGACCACCTCTGTGTGTCCCGCTACTGTCATCACTGGTTTACCCTCTACAGACCAGATTCTGGCCGTCTTATCGTATGACCCTGTGAGGATCCTAAAAAAAGTACAAGACCCAAACTCAAGCTCATGCTGTACTGTACTTTGTTTTCAGCAACAGAACGTCTTGGACACACAAAGCTTATTTAGAGGGGGTGAAATGGGAGTCTCTTTCTGCCAATGTAAATCTTACCATTCTGCATCTGCATGTACAGCACTGATCCAATCGTCGTGCATCATACATTCCTCAGGCTCGGGGGCTGTGATTCGCTCCACATATTCAATCTCAACCACCTCTTCCTATTACAGAGACAAATGCACAGTGAGCATAGTGTGTACTCACAGACAATCAAAACCACTCAAATACAACTTTACTGCAACTGTCCTGATATATGCAACTGAAATATTAATTCAAGGAATTTTAACATGAGCCATTTTAGATAATAACTTCAGTGCCTTTTAACACATTTGAAGGATCTGCTGGAGACCTGTCTCTATCTTCCCAGTCAATAAAAATTCTACCTCAGATACAATATAGAATATTTTCTTCAACCACTGCAGACTTTTGGTATTTTCTTCATAGCTCTCCAGGTTTCACAAGATAAGTTGTGCCTACCGTCGATATGCCTTCTGTTTCCATGTGAGTGGACAGTGCTGTTCGTAAGAACTGACCCCTGACCAGGAAGTCGAACTCCACTTTGCTGTGAGATGCTGCAGAAACAAGAGCATACACATTTTACTTCTTGGAAAGGCTTAATATAATCTGCAAGAAGGGACATGTCCTTTTATTTTGCTTGTGTTAACAGTGGTGAGGAGCTTCTTAAAGGGAAAAAAAATCTACAAAATCTATTTTAAAAAAAAAAAGTTTGTTTAAACAGTTAGCTGTTTTACCATTTTTGGCCTCCAGTAACTTGTTGATGACATTGCTGAGGTCTTGCACTTCAGAACCCCCTGGGATAGAGAACGGGACGTCATCTACAATGTACCTGTAAACACAGAAACTTAGTTGACCACATTTACCAAATAGTTCGTGGCAGTAGTGGAAAGTAAAAGCATAGAATCATTTTAGGAAAACATTCATTACAAGCCTATAATAATTTATGTAGCAACTGGTAATGGTGGGACTAAATTACTTTATATCAGGGGTCACCAATCCTGGTCCTCGACGGCTACTATCCTGCATGTTTTAGATGTACCCCTCTTCCAGCACACCTGATTCAAATGATAAGCCTATCATCAAGCTCTGCAGAAGTCTGATAACGACTGCCAGATGTGCTGGAAGAGAGAAACATCTAAAACATGCAGGATAGTAACCCTCGAGGACCAGGGTTGGTGACCCCTGCTTTATATACTCTTGGGTAGCTTAATCTGTGATACAGATTAATTTATTAGTTGTTTTTTGTTCTATATTAATAATAACACAGACTTAAACAGTAACTAACAACCAGAGATGTCAAACATGTGCTGTGAAATATAAAATATATGCCTCTGAGATGTAGTAAAACCATATGCCTTAAGTACCTTAAATTTGTATTTTAGTGCAATATTTCAGTTAGGGTACTTAAGATTTCAGCCCATAATGGCTCATGGGCTATTTTCACCCATATATCTCACACACAAATGTCATTTTAGGTTGACTGCCATCAGCAGGTTAAATCAGCGTGAAAACTATTAAATGTGTACAGTGATACAAACCCTTGTGAAAACTCACAATGGTATTTGATGATATACGAGTAGTATATGTTTCAGTATAGGTCTACTGCAACTCTGTACCGTTTATTTACTCTGAGTTTTAGCTTGTTAGCCTGCTAAGCTAACCAGGTCTTTTCTTATTCCATCATTTGTGATTTGCGGCTTACCTTTTGTTTTCTGTAAAGAACCTCGCTTGTAATTGCGACATGTTTCTGGTCGGTTTATCCAACTAACAGACAACTAGCTAAAAAGATACGAGATGATGCTAACTCGTCCTCATAACTCAACTAGGTAACTCATGCAGTGAAGCCATGTGGTACGAAGGCCAGACTTTGCAACAGAACACAGATGGCGAATCAACGATACAGATCTGTGGTTTACTAGTAATGCCTGGCCATTCAAACTGCGCCAACTGCTAACCTCCAGTTCATTAAAATAATGTGCTCTTATGGAAAAATACTCGATTTATTGACATTTACACTATATAAGTACAATTCATTTTTTAGCATACATTTTCATTACATTACTTAAAACCTAATTTTGTTTATAATTCAGTCCTGATTTGAAGGCATATAACCAAATGTTTTACTTGAGGTTTACTTCATGGTTGTATTTCAATCTTAACAAATGTGTCCCAATTTTCATACTGTACGACCAAATATATGAAACTTACATTACACCTCTGTGTACTGACTTTGATTCTTCAACTATATCCCTAAAATATCAATATACACCAACCAAGCCACAAAAATACAACAAAAAAAAGTTTATTTTACCAGGGCAAATTTGCAGTTCACATGAAAATATCTCACAGAAATGCAGAGAATCTTTCCTGAATTTCATACACAAAAACTGTTTAACCAGGGTTGATTTCAAACAGAAAGACTAGATTTACATATTCACTCCTGTTCTGACAGAAAATTCAGTTATAAAAAGAGTAAATCATGAGTTGATTCAGACTTTATGTCTAGAAACAGGCACTCATATTGGTGCCCTTTTCAATTATACACATAGGACAAAACTAAAACAGCATAAAACCTAAAACAAAAATATATATTGTATATACACTGTAAATCTTCAGTCTTCTTCTTCTTCCTCCTTTATCTTCTTTTTCTTCTTCTTTTTCTTCTTTTCTGATGACTGAAGGGAGAGGAGAGAAATGTAAGTCTAAAACAATGCAACCAAACACCAAAAACACAGATTTTTCTTTGCCTTTGAGTTTCCAACCCCCTACCTCCGTTACTACCAACTCCTCCTCTTCCTCCTTTAGTTCCTCGGGAGCATCCTCTGCCTTCTTGTCCTTCTTTTTCTTCTTCTTTTTCTTCGGAGTTTCTTCTGCTGCAGCTGATGTTTCTTCTGCTTCTACAAAATATAGGGATACATTTCTTACTGAACTTCATCAAGTCAAGTGTCCACTTTAAAATTTGCCTCTGTATCAGCTCTTAAATTTCCCTACCTTCTGTCACTGGCTCTGTCTTTGGCTTTTTAGCTTTGACGACTGGTGTTACAGGCTCTTCAGCTGCCTCCTCCTCCTCTACCTCCTCAAACTTTCTTTTCTTTGAAGTGGAGGGGATTGTAGAATCACCGGATGGATCATACATTCTCACTTCACTGTTGAGTAAAAAGGCAAGGTTTAGATTTCCATTTATTTTGTATTTAGAAATTTATCACTTTAGGAGAGGAGATGTTAGTGATTACTCACCTCTTGTGTTGATATTTGTCCGCTTTTGCCATTGCTTTGCCGGTTCCACTGATTCTTCTTATCTGTAAAGAAATATGGAAATGCCTATAAACCCAGAGAACACTACTCATACACACAGATGAGAAAACTGTCAACTTGCTTTTCCGCTTTGTTTATAAAATTTGAAGTGAGGTGGGAGGAAAAAGAAAACTAAAGAAAAAAAGAAAGGAGGAACACAAATAAATAAATTAATGGAAAATGAAAAGAAAAAAAATTATATTTTAGATATCTAAAAAGCAAGGTGCTAGATAAGGACATATCAAACAGTACAGAGTAAAAAGAAGCACACCAATGTAGAGCCCTTAGTTGCAGAATAAATTGTATGCCACATATAATTAAAAAAAAAAAAGTATAGCAATAGTAACTGTGTTGCACTTACTCCTTTCTCCTCCAGCTGGCGCAGTCTGGCCTCCAGCTTGGCGCGATTCTCTGCTCCCATCTCTGCATTTGTGTCCTCTCCCAGAGCATCATAGCGAATGGCCAGTGCTGCTTTAGCTGCCAGCATTCTGGAGATCTGGGTAAACATTAGAAGTAGGGATGTAACGATTAGCGGTATAACGATAAACTGCGGTAAAATTGCCAATGGTTGGTATTACCGTTTAAATTCTAATTATCATAACCATGTTTGATTACCACACTTTTCTGGAGAAAACGCCTATGTAAAGATATGCTTTTATGTCAAATATTTGAGTATAGTTTTAATTTATTATCATTTCAATTTTAAATACCTAATATTTGGAACCAATATTCACTTTTAAAATCTTTGACAAGGTTCGTTAAGCATCTTTGTGTTATTTATGCAATAAATTACATACATTTTTCAAATCGGATTTTATATATTTTTTGTTTTCTGTCCTTTCATGTTGATATTGTAGTTTAAAGTGAAAAAAATAATAGGCAGATGAAACAGATGAAGTTGTGCTGACAAAAAAAAAAAAGATACCAAACATGGGTATAGTAAACATTTGTTTATATAGTATATAAAGGCAAAATCAAAAGTACTGAAAAACAGCCAAAATAGGCTCAGACCCCTAAAGGTTAATACTTGAATGTTTCTGCCAAGAGAAAGTGCATTGTGCCAATTACTTAATTTGCTTTTTTTGTGTTTTTTTTTTTTTTCCTTCAAAATACAATTTGGTTAAATTATTTCAGTGTGTGTATAAGTACTTTTTGAACATTTTGACCACAATTTCAACAATACTGTGATCATTGTGATAACTGTGATAATTCTGGTCACAATTAACCGTGATATTAAATTTTCATATCATTACATCCCTAATTAGAAGATAAAAATTTGTATTCAAATTCTGAACCCTCACTGTGTTAACAAGTCAACCCCTGGCCTCACTAGTCCCTCTTCTGGACTTACCTTGCCCTTGTTCTTGGGGGTGGTCTGGCCCACTAGAGAGGCGTGGTAGATGAGACCATACTTGGGTGTGTCTTTACGAGTCTTCAAGGCTCTGAAAAGTGCCTTCTCTGCTCCGAGGATCTGCACAGTAGAGGCAGGGTGCTTTGCCAGATTCAGAAGGGAACCTGACCATCACAGCAACAAGACGCACAAGTGAACACACTGTTCTCACCAGTACCTTTCACTTCAGACTCATTTTGAAAGCTCAGATGAGGTAGTGACTTTAAACCATCAGTCATTTTCAGGAGTATGACATAATGTCGTCATCATCACCGCTCGACTGATTTTCATACCTGCCTTTATGTTTATCTTACCTGCATGTGAGATGAGACGAGCGCCAACCAGCTCACCCACCATTACTGTCAGGTTTGGAGCGATTGCCATCATCCGGTTCTTCAGGTAGTCATACAGCTGGGCACGGTATTCTGTGATCTCAATCACCTTAAAAAAAAAAAAAAAAAAATTCTTTGAAGATGATGTATTGTTACAAACTAAAACAGTTCAAGTACTTAAAAATTAATGCCATGTGACTGTTCAGATGAGGTAGTGACTGAAAAACCCACATAAATTGTTTCAGGATCATGACAAATGTCATCATCATCACCACTGTCACTTTAGTTATAGGCTTAATGTTGCATAATTAGGGGCATGACATTTCTAAAATGTAAAACTGTAATGGCTTCGTGCATTTTTGAAGGTTTGTTTACACTGCATGCCTTCATATTTATGTTTTATTCAAAACTGTAATCAGTTTAATAAAACCCATAATTTATTGCCCATTTTTGTGGTTCACCTCTCATATCCTCAATAGAATTTCAATCAAACCATTACGCCCCTAGTTATGACTTGACAAAGACATTAGCAATAAAAAGATTATTTGTGTTGTACCTGGTCACAAAGATGAGAAATGTTGCCGATGTCCTGTTCTGACACTTCTGTTCCCATTGATATTTCTGCTGCCAGTTTCACCTCAGCTTCAATCTCCTCTGGTAGAATGTCCGACAGATCAGAGCCAGCCACATTTGTTCGATCACCTGAAAACATAGTACATTGTGATTTAGTGCTCGACAGGAAAACTCTTCAAGGATGTAGATTACTTTTTTTGAGACTGAGTGTTAACTACCTATTTTGCGAACTGTTTTGCAATAGGCCAGGTTGTCTGTGATTACTTTTCCCAGCTCAGGGAAATGCCAGCCATACCACTCTCTGCAGCGCATGATATAGTTATTAAGCTCCTTATCCAGGTCATCGAGAAGAGCTGAGGGAAGAAACAGTCTACATCAGACTACAGGATAAAAGCTTTATTATTTTATTTATTTATTTATTTTTTAACTTTTCTTGCAACATGAATTATAAAACTTACAAATGGCCTGCACAATCATAGTGTCCACTTTGTCTGGGCTGAACTTCAGCTTATAGCGGGATAAGCTGGAAAACAGAGGCAGACATTAGTAAAACTTATATCAAACTTGTTGCTTTTAATCATACTTTAGGAGAAACTGCTGCCTCAGTGGTAGTGACGAAGGCTGAGAAAAATCTACAAGAATTTTCAGACAGCAAGTATAATCATAGGCAGAGTCACATTACTCAAAACGACACCTAGAGATCTTTTTACCTATGAGCCAACCCCAGTGACATGGCACTGATTTCCCTGAAAGGGAGTCCAGTGATGAGGCCCTCCATCTGGCTCCTGATACATCTCATCAGTTCAGCCACTGCAGGGCTGTGAATGCAGCTCACATCAAGCTTTTCCTGTAAACCAGAGCTCATTTGAGACTTGATTCTGCAATTACCAGCTACAAATTGAATATAATCCATATTTACACTAATACTTTAGATGTGTATCTACTTACTTTGATGACTCCACCGAGTTTTGCATCACTGATTGCCAGCTGCTCATGAGCCTCCTTGGCAACAACCTTCTTAAGGACTTTTTTCAAAGTCTTGCCAATTTTCCCCTCAACAATAGCAGTGGCAGCTGAGCAGTAAAAACGATAACACTGTAGTTAAAACCCTGTTTGTTGTACATGGGCTGAATTCTAACAAGTTGATTCATAATACAATGGATATGAACTGTTGTGGCCTCAGTGGTAGTGACGAAATAATGTGGAATTCTTCATTTTAATCAGACACAAATGCATCACAGACCAAATTTACTGTAACTATAAGAGAATATCGAAAAAACGTGTTATTACCTGCCAAGGCCTCTGTTGTGTCCTGAAATTTCTCAAAGTGCTTCAATTTAACACTGGAATAAAGAACAGTTATAGCAAATTACGTGAACTCTCAAGGAAAACTATGAGAATGCAGCTGAACGATTCCAACAGAAAACTACTTACACTTTATTGGCCTTTTCGGGAGTTTCAAAGTCCTTGTACAGACT
Organism: Sphaeramia orbicularis; assembly: GCF_902148855.1. Lineage (NCBI taxonomy): Eukaryota > Metazoa > Chordata > Actinopteri > Kurtiformes > Apogonidae > Sphaeramia > Sphaeramia orbicularis. The sequence goes on along the minus strand of NC_043958.1, from coordinate 28,742,899 downwards.
GTCGACTTGTTGGAGTTTGGATTCATCTAGGACCTAAAAAGAAAGCAGTTAAAAATCGCACTAAAAATGACTAATCGGCCATACACAAACAATACTATGAGCTGTGTGGTAACACTGTCTCTTACATGTTGCACTCATGTTAGTAAACATAACTTTCATAGTGTCAACGTTTTGAATTTTAATGTCATAATATTACTGATGTGAGATTGGTGAGTTAGCCTCAATGTGCACACGTGGTTCACGTTACTCGGCCTCTACCGGCTAAATTATGTTAGCATTAGTTTGGTAAAGACGATATGACAAAAGCAATAGACTGAATTGAATGCTTGTATGTTTGAGTTGCAATACGACTCTGAAACTTAGCCCCCAATGCAAACATAACTTATAACTTAGTCGATATGTGCCGTCTTTACCAGCTATGTGGCTAACTTAAGCTAACCCTGTAGCTAATGTGTAATAAACACTTAATAGTCCCCTGACAGAAACCAAAATAGGGTACATACTTTGAATATTGCATATCCAGCGGCGGTTTCAAATAAAACCAACATCTTGACGACAGCTTACAGTCTTTTAGGGTTTAGTCTGCTCTCTCAATGGAGAGCGCTTGCTTTTCCCTGAAAGCCACCACGCTGCAGCCTCCACTATGAAGATACACGCGGTGAGAGAGCGAGAGCAGCAGGAAACAGCTGGGTTGCCATGTTCAATCAGCAGAAATCACGTAATATCAGGAACAGTGTGACTATGAAGTCCATATTTTGGTTTTTAGCACACTTGGTATAGCTTCTAGCTTTTCACAAACGGAAAATATTGCCTCACTGATGGTAATATCGTGAAAATATTTTAACGAGGTAATTTACTTGTTTGTTCCACAGTACAATTAAAAAAAATGACACCAAACCGATTAAACATTTCACAGAACCAATCAAAACTAGTTTTTAACCAATTTATGTTGTACTGTTTTGTTTTCTAAATGCAGCAAGTCACATGGTGGTTTTATATATGTCTTACACCAATGTAAAATTAAACTCATAAATTTTCCGCACAACATGGCAACCCAAAATGGTGCCCTTAAATATCGCGAGAATATCGCGTATCGTTGCCTGCTAAAAATCTTTTTTCTTTTCAAATTAATCGAGACCAAATTATCTTGGCTTTTGATACAAGTTACGTATGAATAATTAAATTTAATTAATGGCATACAGAATTCATACTTCGTAGTATTATTTAATTGTCGTGTGTGTTCCTGATCTCGCGGAAGTGACGAATCGTCTGTGTAAAACCTTGAGCAAAACATGCACACGTGAGCGGTGCGTGGTGACCCAAACGTTCATTTATTTCAGATTTACTACACTGTTGGTGTGGGAAAAAAACCCTGTTCTGAGCAACATGGATGAACCGGGGCAGTACCCTCCTCCGGACTTCAGCTGTCCGCCGCCTAATTCCTTCCAACCCCTAAAACAGCAGCAGCCCCGCTCCAGCGGCTTCCACCCCAGCATGTGGACTTGGTGTGAGACGTCGTCAGAGACTCCGGGACTCTGGGACTCCGGGGGCCAACCGGGCTGGTACCACGGGTCAGCAGCGGGGTCCGGATACCAGTCAGGTCGTGCAAAGTATGGACCTAGTCGTCCATACGGTGAGTAGGCCGGCATGACCGCATTACTAACAAATATAGTTGAAACATGTGCATCGGTGATAAACTGATCTGAAAAGTAACAAAGCTGTCAAACAAATGTAGGTAGTGGAGTAAACACTACACAACACAATGCTCCAGATACTCCCATTACCTTGAATACAGCACTTGAGTCAAAGTATTTATGGTTATTCCACCATTCATATTAAGCAGCATTGGAGGTAGCGCTACCAAATATTTTATTTCTTGAAAAAATAGCAGACTACCAATACTACCGTGTAAAAGTCCTGCATTCAAAATCTTGATGAAAAGTTCAAAAGTACTAGCAGTAAAATATACTAGGAGTACCAAATGTAATGGTACACACTGACCCATTTCTGAATAATATGTATGACTGGATCATTTTGCTGTCTGTAATGACCGGAGTCACTTCAATATCACGTTTTTACATTTTTATCAACAACTATAATAATAATAAAAATAATCTGAAAAAGTGACTAGCATTTTATAATTGCAATGAATACAGTGATACAATGAATACCATAGTCATGTTTTTCCTCGCCATTATATATTTTATGTGTAGCACTCAACTTATTTTGCAGACCAAGGTCAAGGTTTCATACAAGTTTGTCCTGACTGTTTTTGTTGAACAGTGGAACCCAGGCAGTGCCCAAACCCTGAATATTTGTATTCAAAATATAGAGAAGTAGGAGTGTAAAATGGCAGAAAGTGAATTTATTTAAGTAAAGAACATGTATTTGAACATTGTACTTGTGTATTCTGACATTGATATTATATAAAAATACTGTCACATTATCAAGGTTTCAGTTTTTGTTAATAGTTTTGTTTTATGTGTTTGTTACCCTCCTCTAAGTATATTCTTGTCATCAGGTCAAAACTCAGGGTATGAATGGCAGCAGGGTGGACACCGAGGTGGAAGGCAGAATTACGGCTCTCCCATGAACCATGGGAAAAAGGTAAAAGGATAACTGATGATCTGAGGATCCCATCCTTTCAGAATTTTGAATAGTAATGTAAAGTAAAGGCTTGACTATAACCCACAGCAGAAAATTAGGAAGGAACCAGAGTATTCCCATTACTGTGACACCTGTGATCGGGGTTTCAAAAACCAGGAAAAGTACGATGAACATGTGTCTCAACATGTCAAGGTAATTATATTTTAATATGTTGACTTTACTCCTCAGTAATGTATTGTATATTCATTATTTACTAATAAAGCTACTTTCTTTTTAGTGTTCTGTGTCGGACTGTAGCTTTATGGCTCATGAAAAAATTGTCAGCATCCACTGGAAAAATGTAAGCAGAAAAATCTGTTGGGTTGCATTTTAGGTTTGGATCTTCAGTGCTTTTTTTAAATGTGGTGTTCATGTCACCTCTCCAGAACCATGCACCAGGAGCTAAAAGAATCAAGCTGGACACACCAGAGGAAATTTTGAAGTGGAGAGAGGAGAGACGCAAGTTAGTATAGTTAGTATATCTAAAGAACAAACCTAGTCCACAGACCCATCCAGACCATAGATCCAACAATCACTCATGAAATAAAAAATTGTAATACAAATACACACTTCACTACTTAAATAATTAATTTATGATATACATATAAAGTTACTATATACAGCATGTAACTATATATGTAGTTTATCTGTATATAGTAATGTTTAAAAGTTTCAAAACATCTATCATTTTTCTCTACAGGAAAAATATATATGTCTTACATCAGCACTGCTTTTATACGGACAAAGGTTTAATAATAATAACGTGTATTAGAAGCCTTTTCCTGGTACGGCAATATATTTTACAGTTAAAGTTAAAAATAAAACAAGGATTTGTATATGAAAAAAAACCTGAATTTACTTCCATTTCTTCAGAAATACTCTTACTGGTCCATTAATTGTTCCATGAAAAAAGTCCAATTGTACTGTTTTCCCCCAATTCTTAAAGTCTGTGTCAGTTATCATGTGCCTTGGTCATCATTCTTGGTAGTTTTTCTAGGTTCAACTGAAGTACTTTTGCTCTTTTGAAAATGTTTTGTCTCTCATCCAAGAGACTTCTTTACCTTTATTTGCTGGTAGAAGAAAGCAGACTTATAAACCTGTAGGGGGAGTGGTCTGTGGAGGAGGTTTTTCCATTTATTTATGAGTATTAAGAGTCAAGGTCATCAACGATTCTAAGTCCAATTCTTCAAAGTGTATGAATTCTCAGGTCTAAACAAAATTTTAGCCCATTCACCAGGCTTGCTTAAATTTTAATGAATCTAAGAAAAAAATTCAATATTATGTTGTTAAATCATCTTTCTAGAAACTATCCAACTTTCCAGAATATTGAGAAGAAGAAAATTATGATGCAGATGCGGGAGGCGACGGGAGGTGTCCTGGAGACAGCTCAGTTTGGGTAAATGTACAAACTTAACTTAATCATTCACTTCAGCATAGTAGCATTGATATTGATTGATGCACATTTGTTTAGCATGATGCCTGATTCAAGACTTGTAACTTGAAGACTATGCTATTATGCACAGACGAATAAAAGGCAGAGGACGAGGTCGAGGCTGGGGCAACAGAGCGTTTCAGGGTCCTTACCAAGGAGGTGGTCACCCTTCACACAACAGCTCTACAGAAAATCTCCGAGCCTTTAGCAAACCCCACAGGGAAGGGGATCCTCTGGGAGCTCTGGTCAGCAGTGACCACGGTGGGTAACGATATTCACAAAGCTACAGATAGGTCTAAAAGGTGAGAATCACTAATCAATGATCATGTACTTCCAGATTCTGATAAAGAAGATCCAGGTGCTGAGTCCAGGGCCAGTGGTGTGGTTGTCGCCCCGAAGCAGATGAGCTCAGCTTTAGGATCCCTGTTGGCCAACTATGGGTCCATGAGTGAGAGCGACAATGATGAAGAACCAGAATGTGAGTAAACAGCCTCCTAAAAGATCACAACAGATTCCTTCATAGATCTATACTACGTATAGACACTGTGCTGGATAGTGTAACCAGGTGGAGACTTAACAATAATAATGCAAACATTAATAGGAAGTAGGGCTGGGCAGTATGACCAAAACATTACATTTCATTACATCTTTTTTCAGTGTTCAGGATGATCAGTTTGTTTTTTCCTCACAGGCCAAAACATCATTCAGCATAATTTAATTTATGAAAACTACAGTACTGTGCAAAAGCTTTAGGCCACAAGTAGGTTTATCATTTTAGCAAGAGTATAATGATACTCTGAATGTAATGCACAAACACATTTCTCATTCCGTGCAAAATAGCAAAAATAGCAAAATAGACTTTCCTTTGTACTTAATGTCTTAATGTCTTCTGTGCAGACTCAACTAAAGTTATAGTGTTTTACACCAGGTTTCATTCGACACATGTCCAGAGTTTGTTATTGTTGAGTCTGCTTTTTGTCATGGAGAAAGAGATCACACTAAATCCTCACTGTTTCTTGTAGCAGCCATGTTGTTTATATTTTTGTGAGATTTTAATGCTGTGCACAATATTCCCCTCTTTTTTGTGTATGTTAATAAAGAGACTAAGAAGCAGATACTGTGCTCCTGGCAGCCACATTCAAACGACATACCTGAGGGAGGCCTAAGACTTTTGCACAGTACTATGTATGCCTGTTATATACAGTACCAACAACAACTATAAAAACAGAACTCTGGAAGGGTAACATGAGGTAAAATAGATCATACAATCTAGATTGTTGAACAGAAATTGATTTTAGAAATACTCTTTCTTTCCTATAGCCATAAATGACTGGAGAAACACATTCCTGATTAATATATTACAAGAAGCAAACAGGTTACATTTAAAATTTTTGTGGAGAAAGAAATGCCTCCAGAGGATTAATCGGGATTTCGCAATTTAGACGTTTTCTGTGGTTTTCAGAAAGTGAAATCATGATTATTTGAATAATTATGATATATGATCCAGCTGTACTTGTAAGTAGAAAAATTTGCGCTGAGTAAAGGCCAGTTTTCTGGTTCATGATTCCAGACTATCATATTTAGATTATTCATGTATCATACACTCAAAGTATTTTGTAGATATAATTGAGTTAATTTAAAATAAAGCTGAGCTGTTTGGCAGTAATTAGAGACACTGTTCCAAATTAGTATATTACAATATAAGATAGGTTGCATATCTAGTAAGAAAGATCTCTAGAGTAGATTTTAATCTTAGGTGTATTTTCCACTGAATTTGATATACTGTATATATATTACCCAGTATCATGAAATGTTTTGTTTTTTTGTTGTTGTTTTTTTTAATGAAATTTTTCATTAAAAATAAAATGCTTCATAGATTTCAAATCTTTCAATGCAGCTTCACTTACAGTATTTCAAAAAAAATTTTCAGCTGCCCCTATTCAGAGAGCCAAAGAGCTGATAGAAGCAAACCAGACTCTCGTAAACACAATGCCACCAAATTCCCACGACAGAGGACCATGTAGAGGCTCGGAAGCATTTTTACACAGCAGAGAAATGAACCGAAAGCCCCAAACTGGCTCTGGTCTTCACACATCTGACAGCAGAGGACGAGGAAGAGGAGGAAGAGGAAGGGGTGGAAGGGGTGGTACTAAAGGACGATATCAGGAAACACCATCAAAATGTCATCCTACTCTACTTGAAATGGTAAGAACAGTCAATGTTGCACAATTTTAACAAATAAACTAAAGATTAGCACGATCGTTATGTCCTCTCCTTTTGCTATTTTTATGCCAACAGAAATGCATGTATTGTTAGATTGTGACAATTTTCACTTCATTCTGTTTAATTTTCTTCAGTTACTGGCTCCAGATATCCGCCATGAGAGGAACATCCTCTTGCAGTGTGTGCGCTTTGTCGTCCGAAATGAGTTTTTTGGGCTGGAAACCAAATCCCAGGAGGCACTTAATGCTGCAACAGCTGTTACAAGTGAAAAACATGAAGGCAGGCAGGAGACACCATCAGAAGAAGTCCTGTGTACACCCACGTCTGCCTCTATGATCAATGTAGAGCGGATTTCAGCTGAGGATGAATGTACATCCCATAAAGGAGGAACAGTGGCTGAAGTTGGCAGTCAGGAGGATTTGCAAACAAGTGTGGCTGTTAATGACTGCTTGCCACAAAATTGTGACACTTCAGTGAACGACTGTAGCCAGATTGAAGGTGTAAAGAATGACCAATCTGGAAATCCATCTGTGGATTTATCACAAAATGCAGCAACAAACCCTGAAGAGGTGACTGATGAGACACCTGTCACCGACTGTCATGATAAAATCATCAATCACATGTATGATGATGAAATATGGGAGAGCCCTGGTACCGTTATTTGAAATGGCAAATTACTGTAATGCATCCATGTGAATTACTCAGAATAACATGTTAATGTCTTTACTTTGCATATTTTTAAAAGAATGTCTTATTTTTACATATTTTTATGTGAGTATTACTAACATGTTATACTTTTGTAACATAAGAAGTCATTCCTTTTTTCCCTTTAAAATAAATCACACAAGCTTTCCTGAAGATTTGTGTTGTCTTCACATGTTGACAATATGGAGTTCCCAGTTTGGATTATCAGTCTTCATTTTATTACCTAGATAACACTGATCTACAAGCAAAATGCCTCCCAAATAAAAGTGTTGATTTATTATTATTATTTTAATTATTATTATTATTATTAGTAGTAGTAGTAGTATTAATATTAATATTATTATGATTATTATTATTAAGAATAAAATGTAAGTCAAAGATGCTGCTTGACTTTTTCTTGGTTTCCAAGATTCACAATGTGAAATTCTGGGAGTTAATGAGAGAATGGTATTACTCAAAAGGAATCTCTGAGAGCTACCAGATCTACGTGGAAACACTGCACAGTACCACGCATTCGCATTTCAGGATATTTCTAGTGGAAGATTCATAAATGTATTGCATAAATGTAGCCTACATAAACTAATACATTATACTTCATCATATACATTGGAAACATCAGCTAACCAGCACTCTTGTCATGTTTTCCCCCAATTAATTTTATTGTTAAGTATGTAGAATTTATAACATTAAATCTCTGAAGCAGATAATTAAAAAAAGTAGGTAGACCAGTGTAACAGCACTTCCATCCTAGTCAGACATTGTGTGCTTGATATTAACTTCCATGTAGTATCTTACAACAAGCTATTGTCATACTGAGTAACAAAACAAAACACTATTCAAGTTTGTCAGGCACTTTTCAGGTCTGACGGCAGAAACGCCAAATTCTGCTGATATAAACGCCTATAAAGAGAATACCAGTAGCTACCCCGTCCACCTGGATTGTCCAGTGCTAAACAACGAGCGCTCCTACCGGCGCCGTCGCGTAGAAACCACCTGTTCTGTCCACCGCAGCAGAGTCCCAAACACTGTGAGGGGGAAGTTAACGTGAACTGGTGGAATGCGAGGAGCCAAGTCTGTGGGCCTAACTAGTCTTTGAGCACATTTAGCCAGAGGATAAATATGTCGTTTATTCCGTTTTTAAATTACTAGCGAAACAAGCAAATGAAGTAATAATATGGCAGTAAATTGTGTACGGGTTGACCCACCATTTGTTCAGTTCAACGATGTGCGACTGGGGCAAGTCTATAAGACTGCACTGACGGTGACAAATGTCGGGAAAACTATGACGAAAATAGCGGTTGGCAAGCCAAATTCAAAGGTAATGTAAACCTTTAAGCACATAAACTTAGTTTTAAATAACTTTACGATGTTCTGATATTTTCTGAGTCAACTCAATTGATTATCTATCTATCTATCTATCTATCTATCTATCTATCTATCTATCTATCTATCTATCTATCTATCTATCTATCTATCTATCTATCTATCTATCTATCTTTTTAACGACGTTCTCCACACTAACTTCCTAATATCCCGAATAAACTTAATGTTTCTTATGTTTTCTCTTAAGTTATTTAGAGGGAGTTTTTAACTACTTCACGATGCTAAAAAATATATATTGTAAAACAGCTCAACAATAACATCAACTAGACAATTTCCACACGCGGAAATCGTGAGAGGGGCTCGGGGGTTGGGGGTCGGGGGGGCATGTTCGACGTTACCAAAGACTTCATGGTCGGAGGAGAATTCTGTGTTCTGAACTCCCATTCACTTTATATGGACAATCTGTGTGTCAAAATTTGGCGTCTGACGGACGTCACCATTAGTAGTAGTAATAGAAGTAGTAATAGTATTTTTTGTAGTAGTAGTAGTAGTAGTAGTAGTAGTAGTATTTTTACTAGTAGTAGTAGTAGTATTTTTAGTAGTAGTAGTACTATTTTTAGTAGTAGTAGTAGTAGTAGTATTTTTAGTAGTAGTAGTAGTAGTAGTAGCAGTATTTTTACTAGTAGTACTAGTATTTTTAATAGTAGTAATAGTAGTAGTATTTTTAGTCGTAGTAGTAGTAGTATTAATTTTAGTAGTAGTAGTATTTTTAGTAGTAGTAGTAGTATTTTTAGTAGTAGTAGTATTTTTAGTAGTAGTACTAGTATTTTTAATAGTAGTAGTATTTTTAATAGTAGTTGTAGTAGTATTTTTAGAAGTAGAAGTTGTATTTTTAATAGTAGTAGTAGTAGTAGTATTTTTAGTAGTAGCAGTAGTATTTTTAGAGGTAGTAGTCTTTTTAGTAGTAGTAGTAGTAGTAGTAGTATTTCTACTACTAGTAGTAGTCTTTTTAGTAGTATTAGTAGTAGTAGTATTTTTAGTAGTAGTAGTGGTAGTAGTATTACTAAGAGTAGTAGGTGTAGAAGTTGTGGTAGTAGTATTTTTAGCAGTAGTAGTAGAAGTAGTAGTATAAATGGTATTATTATTAGTAGAAGTAATACTAGTAGCTGTAGTTGTAGTATTAGTAGTAGTACTAGTAGTAGTAGTAGTAGTATCAGTACTGTCTCACACACCCAGCGTTGCTATGGACTCTCCAGGGTTGCTATGGGAGCAGAAACATGTCAGATTGATTGGGTTTATTGGACACACCTGGGACACAGAGCAGAGGGGCCGTTACCGCAGCAACGGCGCTGCACTGACACACACAGAGAATGAAACTGACACACAGAGCAGCAGGAATAGGCTGAGACTGGATCAGAACAGGTCCGGAAATACTGCTAATTACGGGAAAACCGTAAAAGATAGGTGAAAACCGAAATGACCGTGAGTGTCAGAAGGACCTGGGGAACACACAGATGTAGGTTTTTTTTCCCGTACTTTGAGAAGTGACTGAGTTAGAGCAGTTTAAAAACAGTCAACTGACCAAGACAAGAAGGAATCCGCTACAATGGAGAGTTAATGGAGGAAAGAAGGGATGAGCCTCCAAATTAGTGCCTGTCATGTCACTTTAAAGAGAGCTAGGTCTTCAAACATGGGTTCATATGAAGCCCAGGAACCATGGCTACGTTTTTGGAAAATATCAGTCACCTGCGATGTATCATTTGGCCGGGAGGGTGAGTTGTCCAGAAAATTTTCAGGTGAATTTTCACTGCTCTTACACTCTAGCATGATGACATCACCCACTCTAACTCAGGAAATTTTGAGAATTTTCACTCAACCCAGGGGTTTTTGAAGACTCACCTATTGAAAACCATAAACCCCATCCTAATGCCAAGTGCATTTGTGCAGAGAGGACAAAAATGCCTGCGTTTTAAAGTTTAAATGAAGTCTGTAGGTCAAAGTATGGCGAAGTAGTAGTGTCTGGAAAAAAAGTTGACTTTTCTGGCTGATTTTTTCCTCTTCCCATTCATTTCTATGGGACTTTTTTCGCATGTTTTTCACAAATAACTCTGCGAAAAATTCGCGAATCTCTACGAAAACAACATAGCACACTATTCCCGATGAAACCGCACGTTTTAATGTATAATTTGCAGGGGTCTTTCCAGCGGTTCGGGCCCTATTAATGGACAAAAAAGTGGCGGAAGATGAAGAATAAACGCGCAGAGGAACAATAGGTGCTCGTGTCGATGCCCGAGCCCCTAATTATCCTAAAATAGCTGCGCACATTTGGTTGTTTATTTTATTAAATTCTTAGAGTTGCTAGGCTCTCGTGTTTCTTTACACTAGGGACCTATTGTATTTTTATTTATTTATTTATTTTTAATTTGTAAATTGTGCACAGGTTTGAGTTATCTCTGAAGTGCGTCATTATTTCCGTGCGCCATTTTGTGTCGTGCAAAATGTCTGCGAGTGCTTCTATCTGTTTTGTCTTTTCACTGTAGATGTTTAAGTTTACATCCAGCAGCTCAGCTGTGGTAGTGGCCCCTGGTCTGGGTGTGAACGGTTTGTTGGAGTTTACTCCAGAAAGGGAGGAGGAGGTCAGAGGGAAACTTCAGATTCACATAGACGATACGGACACAATGGAAATCCCACTACTGGCGTAAGCAAGCTGGGTGTATTACCTTAAAATTAGGCCAACACTGTTTGCGTTACTGGTTGACCTTCATGTTTGTATTTATCTCCAGTTATGTCATTTTAGGTTTCCTAGGGCTTGCTCCCTCATAATGGAGTCTGTGGTTGACTTTGGTTGCGTTGCTGCCAATAGCCAAGTGATCAGCAAGTATCATCCTATAACCAACCAGGGATCAGCACCAGGTAAATTAAACATATCTGTCTTGGCCTGTTGACACCAAAACCTTTGGAAATGATGAACCACTTTAACCCAATTCACTAGGCCTGGTCTATTATTCACAAAAACAGCAAACATGTGCATAAATCAGTGTTTGTAACCATTTTACTGCCTCCTTAGCTCTTAAGACCTTTGCTATGGACCAGCACTTCCTCTTAAGTTGCCTTGCCTTCAGTGCATGTACTTCTCCTTTCTGAAGTCATCCATTCATTTGAAGATTGGTACTGGCATTACAAAACATTATAAATGTTAACATGCAGAGCCATCTTGCCCTTTAAGCAAATTAAACTACTGCTTAGGGCCCCACAGCCACCAGGGGGGCCCACACTTATGCATCATGTCATTTGATTTGTTGATGATCTGCCAATGCCAAATAGTGAAAAGGGTGACTGTAATGAAAAACTGGCAACCAAGGATGAAGTCATTAGTCAATTAGTTGGAGCAAGCATTTCACCAAGTCCAAATGACTAGACCTGTCGCTTACCGATAAACGGAAGAAAAAAAACTTTAAGAAGAAAAGAAACAACTCTCTCAAGGTAATGTAAAATACATTTTTCCATGAATGCATAATAACAACAAATGCTTCATGGTAACTCGGCCAAGTGTTTTTGATCGCTGTCTTTCTAGTGTTTGGCTACAATCTAATGCAGTGCCGCCATGTCCTGTCACATTGTCAATACCGCTTTCAACTGTTTATATGCAATAAACACTACGCTATGCCAAATGCATTTTAGTCCAGTAAATATGCAAGTCCAGTAAATACGCAAGGGTTAGGTTTAGGGTCAGGGATTGGTGCGATTAGTGATTAGCGACTTGCGCATTGACATGCCATCAAATGGTGTTAAATAGCACACTAAAGGATGAAAACCCATACGTATAGCATGCCAAATGCAATAAACTGGTGTCACATACAATGCAATTTAATGAGATCAGTCTGAAATAAGTCATGTTAGAACAGGGGTGTTAGCAGTCCATGATTGTTGGAGCTGGGGGGAGGGTAGTGTGCAAAGTGAAACTGAAACTGAAGGAAGATGCTTTACTATTCATCTAACTCTCCAGGCCTACTCTACTGCTGTATGGGCCCCCGGGAAGTCTGGGCCCCATGAATTTGTCATGTTTACCCCCCCTCCCCTCCTCATTAACAGCGCCCCAGAGTAAGACAACTAGTGGGATTTTGACCCTTTTAACCCATAAAGACCCAAACATCCACTGTCAACAAAAAGCATCTACTGATCTAAATTGTAAATCCATTAATCCTATCAATACATGTAAATGATTGGTGTAAAATGCAGTTTTTCATCTTTTCAGGGTCATCAGATATGACCCATTTGGATGGTCAGAGGCTACTGTGGAAGCGCTGGGGGGGGGAGGGGGGGGTGCAGGCACATGAACAGGGCTAGGCCTGCTAACACTTAAACTTATTACGTTATATTCCTACAGCCTAGACAAGGCTTGTAACATAACAAACAAGAAAAGCACTCGGAGAGTGCAGACCTCCGCTTAGTCGTGTGTGTGTGTGTGTGTGTGTGTGTCCCATCACCACCAAAATTTAATCATTTCTTCCTTGTGCCAGTATCAGCATTTCCTGAAAATTTCATGAAAATCCATCCATAATTTTTTGAGTTATCCTGCTAACAAACAAACATGCAAACAAACAAACACACAAAGCAGAGAGATCACAATACCTCCTGGCAGAGGTAAAGATAAACTTTCAGTCAAATTCAGGCCCATCAAAAATATTTTGCACTTTGACAGCTTTTTGAAATGCAATTTATTTGAACACTGAAAAACTCGACTCAGTCCTTGGTACTATACAACCAGTTAATCCAAACCACCACTCGCATTTGCAAAATAATCAACAGATCATCTTTCATTCTTGGTGTGTCTGTATGTTCCCATATGTTGAAGGAATGTTCCAGGTGCAGTTCAGTGGAAACCCAGCAATCAAACTCTCACCCATCAATGGAGTTATAGCAGCAGGCGCCACCCAGTGGCTGAAAGCTGAACTGCGTACTGATGCATCAAGGTTGATTGATGAGAGGGCTATGTAAGACAATCAATGACACCACTCCAAAATATACACCTTTATTAAAGTGATAAGATAATATGTTAGATATTCATTATTAATACTTAGTTACTAAGACAATATGAAAATTTGTACAATACACAATTAGTTAGAGTTAAGGTACTGACTTTGGAGATACTGTGTTTTATGGTGACACTGGAAAATGTACAGCATGCCATTTTGAGTGTTTTTTGTGACAGCTGATCTCTCTCCTTGGATCTCACTCTCCTAGGGTGAAACTCCAGAATTGCTCCACCATACTTTGCATTAGGGCTCATGTTGTGGCCCAGCCCCTTGAGATATTTGACCTGCAAGTAAGAGAGTCTTCCAGAAAGGTTTTAGTCACAATGATTGTCACATAATTATCTTGTCATTTTAAAAAATTGTCATTCTATCATTCTAATTGTTTTTCTAAAATTATTTAGCAAATTTCTGTTGATAAACTAAATACAAATATTTCACAGGGTTCTCCACTGTCCAGTCTGTGGTTTGGACCTGTCTACTTTGGGACGTCCCGTGTAGAGAATATAGTCTTAAGAAACAATTCACCCCAACCGTGTGACTGGGTCTGCGTGTTCCAGGAAGCTGCTGCGGGAACTGAGGTGGTGAGTGATGACCTTGGGGAAACTAAGATGTCCTGTCAGTTGGCTAAATTGTTGGAGGATATGAAAGACCCTAATTGTGTAGAATCAAAAAAAGTTTTCAGTAAAACAGCTTTGATAATGATGCCTTTGTAGGGGACAAACCTCCAGAACAGCACAGACGCCACCCTGGTGGACAGAATAGAGATGTGCAGCTCAGCCTCTGAACACGTCTCTCAGGTCTTGGTGTGTGTTCCTAAGCAGGGTCGACTTGGACCATGTGATAAAACCACGGTGGCTTTACGCTTCAGTCCTGTCTCCCACAGGTAAACAGTGTGTGAGAGTGTGTTTCAATGTGTCCTACAACAATGACGGGGTATTAAAAATTAGACATAAAGTTGTGTAGCATTAGTATAACATAGTCATTGCTTATGGTAATATAGTTACTTATTTTCAAAAGAAATACATTCCATAACTTCTGTGTAATTCTATAATAATATAGTTTAGTGTGAAAACAAATGTATTCATATCAGAAAATATAAAGTATATTACTCCCCGTCGGGGAATCGAACCCCGGTCTCCCGCGTGACAGGCGGGGATACTCACCACTATACTAACGAGGAGCAGATAGAGGTGTAACTAGAGGACTAATTTTTGTTCATGTGTGCTTTTATTTTACTCACTTCGTGATAATTTGTCTGTTTCAGTGCACATGAAGAGAAACCACATGTTTACTCAACCAGACGACAGGACTACTGTCTTTTCCTGCTGTTTGAGTCAGTGGGAAGCAAACATGGCTTCACTCACCATACTGGTACTCAAAACATACAGCACAGACACAATCACAGGAACCAGCCCATGAGTCTGTCCTCTTTGTTATGCCATCTAACCAATTGCTGATTTATTGATTTAAACGTTAAATCACATAGTCTTAATGTTGATCTTTGTCCTCAGGTAACAGCAGTGTGGAGTTAGCAGTGACAGGCTCCGGGCTGCCGGTGTCTCTTGTACCAAGTCCTTCTCATAGGTTTGATTTCCACACCTGCATGGCTGGTCAGCGTGTAGATTTGTTATGTGTGCTGCAAAACTTTTGCCCTCAGCTTCCAATAAACTTCAGCTTCCGCAAGGTAGCACATTTTAGCACAGAGCCCTCCACAGGCACCATCGCACCTGGGCAGTGCCAGGTAAGGATGGCAATTTTATTTAGTGATGTATTAAAAAAAACAAAAACAAAACCTTTATAACACTTTATTGTAAGATTCTTGTAATAAGCTTGTTCTCCTATCCTGTCCCATTTTGGTTCTGGATCCTTTATTATAGCTTTTTTAGGTAATTATAATTTTTTATAACATTTTATAGACTGCTTAAGAACATTAATAAAGTAAGAAGTAGTAAATGCTATGTATTGGACTTCAGCAACAAAAATCTGAGTAGACATACAGTCGCGGAAAAAATTAGTAGACCATCAAAAGTCATCAGAAACACTGGTTATGCAATCATGTACTAACTCCTGTTTGTGTTATGTGACTAAAACAGATAGAAAAGAAAGCATGGAATGTGTAAAAGCACTGTTTTTGGCAGTACAATGCTATAGCTATTGATGTAAGAACTTAAGTGATTTTGGTTACTATCAAGAAAACATGAAAAATGGCTTGATATCAGCTCTTAAATTAAACTCTTATGAGCTATTTTTGTTGTTATCATTATATTTGTCCAAATGTACCTTTAGTTGTACCAGGCATTAAAATGAACAAGAAATTGAAGATAACAAGGTGTGATCTAAGAATTTTTTCCGTAACTGTAGCATAATAGTAGATAACAGGCAAGATACAATATTGATTAATGTGTCTGGATTGCTATTATAAACAAATATACAGAACTCCTGAGGCTTGTATTGATATTCAAAAGCATTGTACAAACTGTATAATGTTATTAACATATAATAATGTTATTAAGCAGCTTATAAGGTCTTAAAACGGCTTTATTATGTATCAACTATTGCTTAATGCAAATTTTGCATTTAATTCTTTTCACAGGATGTAGTTTTGTCTTTCAAGGCAAGGCAACAAGGGACCTTCCAGGTGTGTCAATGGATAGATATCCTCGGTTATGTCATTCAGCAAAGAGGTGATAACACCACAGAGGACTCTACAGTACTTCAGCTCCAGCGCTTTTACACTCTCACTTTAAACCTATCAGCTGTCTGCTGCCACAAAACAACACATCCTGTGCCAAAACTAAATTCTGGTAAATATTAGGGAAGTCCATTGACTTCCTTAGCTACATTGCTGTTTAATTTGGCATTCCAGGTTTTTCCCTAATTTAATAATTTACATTTTAAAATGTTGGAAGAATTATTTGTATCCTGCTGTCTTACAGGCATCACTCCAGCTGTGACAAATCCATCTGGGTTGTATCCATATGTTCGATCTAGTGAGCTTGCTCACTGTCGTGAGATGGTGCGTACTGCTGTCCTTAGTGCTGACAAAACACGACTCCACAAACATCACAATGACCTCCTACAAAACACTGAAGAGGAGGAGTTCCTGGCATTTCCTAATGACCGAGCCAGCAGCATTAGGCCTGCGTCCCCACACAGACACTACAGGTAGGTGTAAATTAAATATTATTAGTAACTTTATTTAAATTATTAATGTTAATTAATTTAAAATTGAGAAACCTCAAATTTTCATCAGGAATTTTGAAATCTCTACTTTTATATGTTAAAATGTCATGTAATGCAATAAATGTTTTGAAAATCTGCAAATTTTTGCATTACATATTTTCAGAGAATGTGTAAAGACTAGGGCATTACTTACCTCTGATTTTTTTAGATTGGTAAATAAGTCAAGAAAGTCAAAGCTGAGTCGACAAGTCGTGTGATAGCGTCATCACACTGACAGCGGAGGAATAACACAGACACACAGCTGTTCAACAGTGAGCAATTTGTACTAACGTTCACTGTAACATTATCAATGTACAATAAAGTGCAGAATAAAAAACTTGCAAGACACAAGCATCAATTGTCCTTCTCAGACATTTAACCAAAACAAAACATAGGCTAACACCTTGAATTTTCTTTTTAAATTAAAGTGAACAACATGAAGTGGGAAGAGGTTAAAGCTACACTGTATGATGTGGCATTTTTACACTTTTCTTTTGTCATCTTAAAATGCTCCTAATAAGTGTGTGTCAAAATAAAATGTAAAAGAAATCCACCAGGTTATGAAACTCAGAAATGTTTAATTCTCATATATTTCTGATAAAAGTCTAACCTATCATTTTGTTTGGTCCGAATAACATAATTGGCTGAACCTGGCTGAGTCTCCTGTCAGCCATCCATTACCACCATCCCACATCCGATATGGGTACCTCTGAATCTGACGTTCCACCTCCCGCTGCATCTCCTGTCACTGACCGCAGTCTCCTGTCTAGGGATGCGGATGGATGGGACTCAAATGCACAGTGTAGAAGGGAAAAAAGGATTAATTAACAGAAACAACAACTAAGGGGAACAAACAGAACAACCTGATTGCAGCAGTCAAAGTTTGGTGAATGAAGGATTGAGATGAAGTCCGGGAGTCGGGTGTACTTGACTCCACAGACAGGTCTGCACAAAGCGACCGCAGGACTCCATGTACATGTACTTGGTGTCAGTCAATGTAGGGTGATGTAGGATGATAAATGTATGGACTATGAAACCGCAAATGTCCATGGACAGTGGCAGAGTCCACACACTCACAGTATGCGCGCTCACAGTACGGTCCACTCAGCCTAGGTGATGAGGTGCAGTCAAGACAATGACCCAGCGCTACACAGACCAGACCTTTAAATACAGGCTCTCCTAATGAAACAGCTGCTGCTGAGCAGCAGGTGGATGATGTTGTGTCTGATTGCTGAGGGAGGGGTCCGCGGATACACTGAAGTGGACCGGAGCTCCGCCTCCACCTCCGCATCCACCGCACGCATCAGGTGAGGGGAAGGGAGCATCAGAGGTCAGGCAGGGGAAAGCGTGCGGGGCTTTGGAGGGAGGCAGGTTGTTCATGTTAAAATTTTTACTAAGTGCTGTGTGAAATGCCAGATCAGTAGGTATATCTTTAAAACAGCGGCAGCCAAGACACACAGCGTATTAGAGAAGAGAGTGCATTGTCTTAATGAAATAAATGAACAGAATAATCCAAATGCACTGACTTTCTAAATTAATATTCAGTATTGGTCGTGCTTGCATGGTTCACAGAACATTTACTTAGATGATAGTTTTTCTAGATCACAATCAGTTTATTAATCCTACTCTGAGTCATCTTCCTTCAGTCTTGGCCTTGTGCTAGTGATGCGCAGGTTGGGTTTTTTTTTTTTTTTTTTTTTTTTTTGTTTTTTTTTCCCAACCTGGTTTTGTAGAATTATTTGACCCACCCCACAAATACAGTGACATTTTTTGGACCCACACTAATCCGACCCAGGTCTACTGATCCACGCATCACTACTTTGTGCTCCATGTTTTCATGCAGTATTCACATGCGCTGAATGAACACTCGCACGCTGTCAGGTGATGGAAGAGAGAGAGAGAATAACACACGAGTAGTCGACTCCTCCGAAGTAATACTGACTTGTGCCACAGACGTCGACGCATCGACAAACTGGCCTCTCTGTTAATGCCCTAGTAAAGACACATCCTCAACATCCCTTTCTTAATCCTCCTCAGAACCATCTTTACTGGAGTACATCGCTATCACTATGTGGACACTGACTATGCCTTTACTGTGGAAGAAGAGGTGCAGAG
This sequence comes from Sphaeramia orbicularis, assembly GCF_902148855.1. Classification (NCBI taxonomy): domain Eukaryota; kingdom Metazoa; phylum Chordata; class Actinopteri; order Kurtiformes; family Apogonidae; genus Sphaeramia; species Sphaeramia orbicularis. The sequence goes on along the minus strand of NC_043958.1, from coordinate 28,724,197 downwards.
AAAGCAGCATTGCCAAATATATGCAGATTATATCAAAAAGCTTAGATCAACACGTCTACAGAAGTTAAAGGAGAGGTAATTTGATTGTGCTTATTCAGCTTTTTGTTCAGCAGGTGCCCATAAGTGAGAATTACTTTAGCAATTGCCCAAAAAAAAGTGATCACATTGCAACAATGCAAGATTTTCACAGCAGTTTCATATCTTTGTTGGTTCTCTGTTGAATAACATAAATGGCAAATGCAGACAGATCAGTTTGTTATTTCTGGATGGTAGGCAGCAACCAAAAGTCGAGGATGATGTGGACATTGGAATTGTTCCTTTCCAAGGGCTTGTTCCTCCTAAGCTCTGCATCAAGGATATGGAAACCAGCAACATGTCACACACCAGCCCAGAATCTAAAAAGAAACCTTATATAAAAAGAAAAGGAATCTGTCTCCAAGATGTGACATCCACCAAACAGCAAATTACTAGTCAGGTGAGATTTAACTTTAATGAATAATAAAACTGTAAATAGAAACTAGTGTTGTTCTGAGGGGACTTTTATTCTTTGCCTGTTCATATGTCTTTTTTCTCACTTGAATCTGTAGGTTGTACATGTTGTAAATGCAGTTCCGTCCACCAGCCAGGAGATGGCAGAATGCAACAGGACTCTGACAGCTCAGGAGCTCTACCAAGTTGATATAGGTTCTGAGTTTTCTTTCAAAATTTTCAGTAATAGTTGAAGTGTAATGTATATTAGTTGAGTTTCTATTTTATAGATGATCCTGAAGTAGAAGTAATGTTTGTTTTTTTTTGGTCATGTTCTGGTATTTCCTTGTACCCGATCTGAAAGGGTGATGGTAAATAAATTTTTAAAAGCAAGATACAATTTCTTCCCTCCTTAGGCCCATTGTTGGTGGACTTTGGGGAGGTCTGTGTGCAGTCTGTGTGTGTTCAGACACTGGACATGATCAATCATCTGTCAGTGCATGTCTGGGTGCAGCTGGATGTGGACTGCCCAGAGCTTCAGGGCTCCTCCCCTGTCTCACATGTTCTACCACCCCGATCCCACACTACCTTACCTTTGACATTCCAAAGCAATAAGCTGGGAGAATTTTATAGGTTGGTGAAAGGAGACGCTCTACAAAATTGCATTACATAAAAGATTAGATTATGTGTGATTTAAAAGAAAACAGTATGAATATATTCTTGATTTCTTTCTCATAGACCTTTGTCCTACTCTGTGAACCAGAAGCACCCCGGTCAGATCTTAGTCCAAGCTCAGGTTGTTCCTGTTGCTTTGGAGCTGTCCCCCTCACAGCTAGTGCTTCACCCAACCTCCTCTTTGCTCGCCCAGTCAGGATACAGGAGCTCAGTAACCCTTCAAAACCATCGCAATCATGCTGCTGAATTCACCTGGCAACCGGTGGTCACGGAAAATGGCATCCTGTTCTCTGTTCGACCAGCTACAGGTGCTCCAGTGCAGCTTAGATCTATACCACTGTTTTTTCTTTAACACTTTCTTTTGTATTGTTTTTTTTTAAGAACATGTAGCAGATGTGGGCATGCAGAAGGAAGACAAAAAAAAGAAATACAAACCTCAAAAGAAAAAGAACATAGTGGATTACCTTGTGTCCACAATATGCTCCTGTGTTATTATTAATAAGATCATCCTTATCCTCTATACCACTGTTTTACTACGTCTTTTTTTAGCAGAGACTAGGACAAACAAAACATTGTTAAGGTGTGTGGCACTACTGCATTCAGTGTCAGGAAATAACACGTTAAATGTTATGGTATACGTTAGTTACAGACACACACCAAATCAGGTGGCCATGTTTTCAGGTAAGAAAGCCTTCCAGTGCAAGGAAATTCATTATCATTTTCTTTCTAAATCAGGAAAGGGCTTATCTTTTCAGGGATTTTCTCAGCCTTATTGTCTATTTTGAAACATTTGTTAGGAAAAGTGAATAAAAGTATAGCTGCATTACTTTGATGACCTAATTATTACACTTTAATGGAGTAACTAGTTACATTAAACATTTACATAAAATATTCCATATAAATTTTCAACACAAATTACAAGAGCATGTGCCGAAGTCATGGGTTTTGTAAAAGGTTATGGTTTCAAAGTGTTTTATGAATTCATCTTTGAAAGGTATGATGTGGAGAAAGATAGAAATTGAAATAATTCAGTCCTAACCTATTTAATCAGCAGTTATTGTTGCACTTTTTAATAAAAATATCAGAGCTGATGGTTTAGTTTCACCTCTGGTTAGGCACATTAGCTGACATAGAGAGAAACACAATGTCTGAGTTGGCATTTCCACTCTACTGATGTACATTTGTCTCAATGGTTTGATGCACATTTACAAAACCTGCCATGAAACCTTTTCCCATATTTTTTCTCTTTACATTTTCAATTCAGTTTTTAAGAGCTGCATTTAGAGGACATGGTTTTAATTAGTTGGTGATCTTTGTGAAATTAAAGCTGATACAATAAATCCTCTGTTTCCTCTCCAGGTACTGTTGAGGCGTACAAAGAATTAGACTGTGAGGTTGTCTGGCATGCCTCGTTCTCCTCTCCTCCAAAAGGAGACTTTGACCTCTGCGTCCTTGAGGGCAACACACAACATCTTCACTGTATCGCCAAGGTCTGTCCCTAGAATTGAAAATGTTACTACTGTGCATTTCCCTCCCACATGTGGTTCTTAACAGTGTACAAAGACTTTATTCTGTTTGAACTGAATGTAAGTCTCAGTTTTCTCTAAAGTGCTTAAATGATAGGTTTGAAAGCAGATATAGTTTTATGAAACTAAATAATCAATGATAATTGAAATAAAATAGATGATCAAATAGGAAGAGCCTTTTTGTAGACTCATTCTCCAAGTGTTCATCTATCATACAATGCCAAATCTATCAAAAAGGCAGATATCGATTTCTCCTCTGACAGCAGCCTCAGTAGACCAGAACCCAATTCAGCAGTGTTATGTTTAAGTAAGGCTGTGAAAAAAGGAAAAAAAAAAGTCTCACAAGAAACACGCTTGGAGTTATATGATTACTATCATTGCTTGCTTTACTAAACCGCATGTGTGATCTAAGGGCATGTGTACTGTAGGAGGTTAATACAACTGCGTGAATGGTTGTAAAAGTCAATCTTAAATTATGAGATTAACAAATGGTACTTCAAGTCTACCTGAGTTATCAGTGAATCCAGAATATCATCATTTTTTACCTCCTTGTTGATGACATTCATGTCTCCAGGTCTATACACCTGATAGTCAGATGACAAATACACGACACAAGATTCATTGCAATAACAGAGACTGATAAATCAGTTCTTTTTCATAACTCTAGATTATAAACAGACTGCACATAAACAGAGATTCACTCAATGCACATTTTTAATGTGCAGTGTTTTTCCATTAAAGACTGCACACACTGACATTGTTAATGTGACTAAATTTGTACAGTTTTACTTATTAAAAAATAATTTAATAAAATGCAGATCAATGACTAGAATGGATTGAAGTGCACAGTATCATGTTAAAGAATACAATACAACACAATCTATTGAATATCATGGAACACTGAGAGTACCTCCAGCCTTTTCTGTTTTTTCTTTGCCCTCTTCTCAGGTTGGATGCACCAGTGTTCAGCTGGCAGAGAATAGGGTGACATTTGAATCAGTGTCTCTCAAGATGACCTCTGTTAGAACTGCTGTCCTACACAACACTGGACAGAACCATGCTTACTACCAGGTGCCCCAACTCACACTATTTTGGTTTTACACAGACACATACACTTATTAAACCAGTAGTATACTATGAGATTTTGTGCTATCCTACACAAAAGATGAGAAAATGTAGTGATATCTTTGGTCGTGGCAAAAAGCAACGGCTGTTATCCTTCTCTTGCGGCCCAAGATAATCTGTGAAAAATTCTGACAGTGTCAAAAGTATGATTATCTCAAAGTGTGATTGTAAAACCTAATGACCAAGAGTTATTCATCATGAAATGAAGCACCAATGAATACAACACATGCTAAAAAAAATACTAACCTGATGCTTTTAGCATCACAGTTTGGGATGCGTATGCCACAGCCAGATCGACATACTCCTGTTCCTAAACCTTGACTTAATTTAAAAATAAATAAATAAAAATAAATAAATAAACTTGACCTTGATTACCTCCATATACATAAAAACATTTTTGTTGTAGTGCAGTTATTATCGTAACTTCGTTGGCTACAGCTTTCGCAGCACTAATAGACAGTGTACACTGATAAAATGTAATTCTTGTAGATTGACTTACAGCATAGCTTGAGATTCAGTAGATGGTATAATTGCGTTGTGTACCTGTCATGCATAAGTTAGTTAGATCCATGTGACACAGTGCGGCTTTCAGTAAAGTTATAAGACTGCTGAAATCTAGCAGTTTATAGGACCCTTAAACAAGGGGAAAAAAGACAATCTCTGTCCCTCTAACTGTTTGGGGAAACAGGTGCTAGATGTGTGCCCTCTGCCAGGCATGGTGGTGAGTCCATCTGAAGGTTTGGTGCCAGCCGGTGGGCAAGCTGTGCTCAACATCCACTTCAACCCAGACTCTGTTATCAGGTTTGACACCAGAATTGAGGTGAGAGCTAGAGAGTGGTTTTTATTTTCACATCATTATGATTTTTATTAAGTATGTGCTTGTATTACAATGAAAGAGTGGATTTTTTTATCCACTGAGCATGTTTGTGTTTCACAGATAGCTCTGAGAAACATGAAGTCCATTGAGCTTAGAGTGGATGGATCAGTGGAGCCTCCAAACGTAGACCTCAACATAGTGGGTTTTTGTTTGTGTGTGTTCCTGCATGCTTTATTTTTCTGTGTCAGATTAGCAGTGACCAGCAGGCAGCAATAAACATTTCTGGGGGAAAAGGGAATTATATTAAAAGTTGTGTAACTGTTTTTGTTTAATTATTTAGAAATGCATGGTTTAAGAGACAAACGGTACCCAACATGTGCAAAGCTCACAAACATAGAGAAAATTCATCCCTGTACAGATCAGTAATCAAAAGACAGAAGCATTTAACCCCTTACTCAGCTTTCACTCTGCTGAGCAAGTTAATGGATCAGGTACATTATCCCTAGACTAATGGAAGATTCCTCTTTTTCACATTATGTTTTGTACCTTAAAGTGTCTTAGTGAAGCAATTCAGTAGAATTTTTTAGTACAACTACTGTAACTTTGAGTTAACTTAGCATAAAAGGAAGTGCATAAAAATGAGTTCAACAGAGCTTTCAGAACTATGAAGGACATGCACACACTGCCCTTTATCCAACTCTATCATTTACAGTATTTTCTAGCTTTGGAAGCCAGTTCTCTACAAACAGATGCTGTTGATCTTTGTGGACTGGCCTTGCATCGACACATTTAGCTCTAAATTGCAGTTTTATGATAAAAGGAAATAATTTTCGATAGTTTCAAAGATTTTTTTAAAATTTAATTCAAATCCATATGGACAGGTTCATAAGTATTTATACAGTTACTTACCTTTTTTTGTAATTTTGCCTCTGTACACCACCACAGTGGATATGTAATGACGCAATGCAGTGTGGACCTTGAGCTTTAATTCAATGGATGTAATAAAAATACTGCATTAAAAGTACAGGACTTAAAACCATTTTAAATGCCCCTCCATTGTCAAAGGCTCCAAAGTCCATGACTATGAATTTATGAGATTTAGACACTCATATGCCATTCTGTTTTCCCTGTTATTGACTTTGTAAAATATTATTTATACTTGATTGTTAAGGGTTTGCTTCCTGATTTCAGGTTGGGTTTAGGTTTATAGAACATCTCTATCATGTCCCACTGAAATGTATTCAAATACGATCCTGAACAAAAATAAGATGATTTATACAGCATGTAAGTAGACGGCTTTTAAAACAGTTCCCAAATCTTTTCCATGTGCATTTCATCACTATTAATCTATGCAGAGGTGATAAAATCTTAACTTTGTAAATGTAACAGAGAAAGAGGTGTGGGAATCCAGATAGAAGCACACTGAGCATTTGTGTCATTTGGGGTTCATATTTGAAGGAGACTTATGTATATCTTCAGTCTTTGCAAGAAGAAAATTATTCTGCCTCTTTTATTCTCATTTTCAGTAGCTGTTGATTTGCTGCAGGAGAGTTTCTTTGACAGAACATGATTCAAGAGAGGCGGTTTTGGATGTGTTCTGCCTATAGAATTTAGCATATTAATGTAATACGGTAACATTTCAGTTTGACTGTGATCAAACCCTCAAGAAGCAGTGTAACATAGTTACTGCAGCTGGTTTTATTACCCTGATGCACAAGAAAATGGGTTTTAGAACTTAAAATAAACTGTATATATTGTACTTGGTACTTGAGTCTTTTTGTTTTTGGGGACTGGTGGCTATTTCCAGTTAAGATTCCTGTGTTTCTTTCATTTAGTTTTCTCCTCTGCTGTTCAGTCTGATTTCCAGCTCTTTGGGGTCTTTATTGGTTCCCGGCGAAGTGCACCTTTTACTCTGACAAACCACTCTTCAGCTGCAGCCAGTGTTACTTTTGACTTGACAAAATATAGAGACTTTCTTGTCCAACTCCCAGACCAGTCGACAGGTATGCATTCACATCCTATGCACACATGTTTACATGCAAAACATTACACAGCTGTTCAGAGCTGATAAGTGATGGATGGTGGGTGATAAGTCCTAATCAGAAAAAGGTTTTATGTGAGGAACACTGGGCGACTCATTTTATAGTATCAGTGTGTATCTGTGGACAGCTACTTAAGTGGAACGTTCACATCTAATTATATTTTATGTCCTTTATGGTTTCTGTGTACTGTTGTTTTTAATAAGCAGAACAGGAACCTGGTGTGAGTGTTGTGGAAATCCGGGGCTCTCAGGAAGTCAATTGCTCCCTTGTATTCTCCCCCACCCAGGTGAGACTTTCAACTAATTTCTCTGAATATACAGAAGCTATCATGAAGACTGAATAACCCAAGCTTTAATCTAACCTTATAATATACTGAGTATGAAAAACTGAATTTGAGAAATGTCTTCCTGCAGGTGGCCAGTTATGATTTTGACCTGCCAGTGATGGTCAACGGAGTGAGCTCCCACCCTTCTTCTCCATCCTCTCTCCCCACTTCATCTTCGTCTTTCACCTCCTGCTCCTCAACAGCAGGCAGCAAGAAAATGACTGTCAAACTCGTCCCCCAGCCTGTCCCCATGGCAACAAGTCCACGACGCATACAGGCCACAGGTGGGGTCATGAATGTGGAGATGGGTCTTTGTGTATGTGTGTGAAATGGAAATGAGAGCACAGAAGAAATGCATTGTGTTTTGTTGCTAAATGTAATATTTTCCTTGTCATTTTTATGTTTCTAGTACTTCACGCCCCAGTAGAAATGTCCCCCTCTACTCTGATTTTTTATGTGAAACCTTTGGACACACAGGCTGATGATTACACCAAGGTACTGAACGCATCTTTATGTGATTGTGTCAGCCCCTCCCACTCCTATGCTTTCTGTATTTTCTGTCTCAGCTTTATTGTTACAGCTTTCTTATCTGCTGCCACTGATCTCTTTGTAGATGCATCTACCTTACTCTTAAGATACATCTTTCTTATGCTTACCAGTCCCCATTGCATTAAAATCAATTGTTCTGCTGTTTCAAGTCAGGTTGATTTGAAACTTGGTAGGTAGATTGTTATAACTACTGACGATAAGGATAGTGGATGCATCTTTGTATTTATGATTCCTGTTTCTTTTCGTGTTACACTTTCTGTCAAATAGATATTGTTTTTCAGTGTTTTTTCTAGTGCTTGTTGATTTTTTTTACTGGTCATGTTTGTTTCTGCTGATAGTTAATACTTATTATTCATTCTATATCTGAGTGCTTTTCCTTATCTCTATTTCATTTTCCTTGAATTTTCTCTGTCTGAAATAGCATTTTTTCTTTTCTCATATTGCTAGTTTACTTTTTTTTAGTTTTTTTTTTGGTCCTTGATTAATCATTAGTTATTTGTGTTTTCTGTCTAATCCTTTCTCTTGCTCCTGTTTGATTGGCCTGTGCAGACTGTTCACCTAAAAGCAGAGACTGAAGGGAATGTGTGTTGGGGTGATGAAGTTCAGCCAAATGTATGCTGGTGGGTTGACTGCAGCTCAACAGCAACTTTAATAGCTGACAGAGAGGAGGAGATATGTAAAGTGTCTCCATCATCAGGGAGTCTGGGGCCTGGCCAGTCCATCTGCTTGACGGTCAGCCTTAGGCCTGAGGCTACCAGAACAGGTGAGAAATAAGCGAAAAAACAATTGTGCTTACATTATGATGGATTGCTTTATCTCATTGTCTTCCCCTCTCTTAACACCAAATGCGCTTTCTTTATTATACTATTACAATTAATGTCTTTTCACCTTTTTTCCCTATGTACACACGCACCTCAGGAAATGACTAGGATGTCTCATTGCAATTGAGTGTAAGATCTGTCCCAATAGTATTTGCCTGTGCAAAATTGTAAGATAAAATAAAGCATAAATCAAGACCAAATTAAAAATAATATTCATGCAGCTTAGACTATTAAGTTATGGGGTCTTAATAATCTTTAGTGATGGTCCATAAATTAAGATTTATGTTTCACCCAGGGACACAGGCTCTTAAGACAATACATCATTTTGTCAAGCAGAAAGCCACTAAAAACAGGCCAGTGGTTCTTTGTCATTTTTGTCCAGTAGTTTTAGTAAGAGTGATTTTGTTGTGAATTGGGAGTATGAGCATGAAGACAATCTGGTTAAAGAGCATTTAAAAGACTGACTTAGACTATTTGGAAACATAAACCCAAAATTGTGTATTTCTTTTTCTAGTTCCTGGCACAGTGATAAAACTGACCATCCCTGTTTACTTGGGAGACCAGAGAGTGAAGGGACTTCACCCTTACAGAGAGCTGTCTGTCACTATCCACCATCGCCCCATTATAACAATCCACCCTCCTCAAATCCTCCTTACCCCAGTACCCCTAGGAAGCAACTCGAGTGCCACACTCACTCTACTGGCATCAGGATATCCAAGGTTGGTTTACATATAGACTCATATGCAATATACATATTTTCACACAGCATTATGTGGAGGTTCAGGTTAAAGCAGCCTGGTCCAAGAACCATCATGGTAAATGTTACATTTAATACATGTGTTGTTTTTGATTATTTGGCTGATGACATATGGAGCACACCTACAGTCATCAGCTTGTTGGGTAGGCTGGGCAACAGCAGTTATACATTGTTATTGCATTTACATTTTTCTAGCTTTTGCCAATTTCCCAGCTGTGCTGAGCCACTGAGACCAAATGAATACAATCACAACACTGCCACACATATAAACCAGCCACGTCACTCATTTCTCTGGGATTTTTATCATTTCATGCTAGGACTCATAAACTGGCAGGTCAGCGTTCATGTTGGATTTTGCCTGCATTGTAAGCCAACAAGCTAATGCACACTCCTGGGTGGTTTACATTGTTCCTCAGATTGGACAACAATCTGGCTGCACTTTGCCACTGCTGGCAGCATTTTCTGATGTACATCCTTGTGACTGAACTGAGGAACAGGGTAAATTAATGCAGATTGAGCCTTTCTTCTTAAGAAAACATGTCTCTAATATTAATTAACATTTATATAAAGCATTCAGGAAAGATCTGGATGATTACTTTTATTCTGGTATTGAAAAAGAAATGTAATAGCTGAACTCCATCTAATTATGTAAAACAATGGTAAACTGGTCTTTGGAAAAAAATTCAGTAATTGTCACTGCTGGGTTTAGTGTGCTGGTACTTTAGTTAACATTTTCAAATGAAATTGTGCTCGTTCACAAATCCCTGGTTTGTTTGTCCAAACCAATGCAGTGGAACCCAGGTATCAGCTGAAGTGTGTGATGTGGAACTGGAGGATGGGACAAAGATACAGCCTGTTTCTATTATTTTTCCTCAAGGGAACTACGTTCCTGCTCAAGACATGAATCAGGTACGACCCCGTACTTTAGTCTCATAAGTCACAGAATACCTCTGGCCAAAAGTGGTGTGCCTTCTTGTCAGTGCAGATTTAGTGTTGTATATAAAGATTTAGAATATATGACAGGGTTTTGCATTGTATTTTAAAAGTAGAATACATGTGAAAGTTGTTGCACTGTGATTATGTAGATTGAGTTGAATGAGTAGGTGAACTGATAAACTACTGCTGGGCTTGAATCACTGATTTGTTATGCAAACACTATCCAGACAGCACCATCTCTCCCTAATAGTTATAGTATGAGCCTGATGTCTTGCAAGTCTGAGTCAGTTACTGAGTATCCTGTAGTACTGTGAGCAAAGCAAATTTTTGTGCATTCGGATCTTATAGTGAAAACAGCTGGTGATCCAAAATGACTTAAACTACATAATGACCTGCAAAATAGCTTGACTTTGTCACTTTGTCTGCAGCCAAAGGGTGTGAACAAGCCAGATACCAGTGTGGCCTCTCTCATCTGCAATGTGTCCTTTAGCTGTGCCATCCCTTTGACCATCTGTACAGACATCATCTTCACTGACCACCTTCAAAACAGGTCCTCTGTTGTCTCTCCTCCTACGTTATGCCTGTAGTTTAGTTTTTAATTAACTTTTGTTCACTTTTCAGACTGAATTAATGTAAACTGGAAAGGGTAGAAATCAAGATTGTATGACAACAAATATGATTGAAAATATAAGAACAAAGCTGATTTTACAAAAGGCAAAAGACAAAATACACTAGCAGTCAAAAGTTTTAGAACACCCCAATTTTTCCAGTTTTGTATTGAAATTCAAGCAGTTCAAGTCCAATGAACAGCTTGAAATGGTACAAAGGTAAGCGGTGAACTGCCAGAGGTAAAAAAAAAAAAAAAGAAAAGATAAAGTTTAACAAAACTGAAAAACAATGTACATTTCAGAATTATACAAAAACACCTTTTTCAGTGAACAAGAAATGGGTTGACAACTTAAAGCAGCTCTGTAGCAATGGAGGTTGGTCAAGCCTCAAATTTTGGTGCTACCAGTTCCTGCAGGTGTCCCAATGTTTCTTAATTACTTACAACCCCCTCTGTCTGCATAACCGTAGTGTTGGAACACACTTTGGTACTATACCGTTGTGTGCATTATTTGAACAGTATTGTACTGCAGGACGTAGTGTGCTACTATAAAAATGGTGAGGAAAAGGCAATTAATGATTGACTTAGCAGAGAAATTGCCAAGAAAGTCAAGGTGTCAGTAAGTCCAGTTTCCTTCACCATCAAAAGGCGCTCAGAAACTGGGGGAAATGCTGACAGGAAGAGGTCTGGCAGACCCAAAGCTACAACAGAATCAGAACACAAGTTTCTGAGAGTCAACAGCTGGAGTGATAGGTGACTCACAGGACAACTGCTTCAAGCACAGCTCAATAGTGGTCATAGTAAGCAAGTCTCAGTTTCAACTGTGAAGAGAAGACTTCCAGTTGCAGGTTTGATGGGTCGAGTTGCAGCAAGAAAGCCACTGCTGAGACTTTAGAATAAGAAAAAGAGGCTTGGCTGGACCATGAAACACCGCCAGTGGACTACTGAAGACTGGAAGAAGGTGTTATGGACTGATGAATCCAAATTTGAAATCTTTGGTTCATCCCGCGGGACTTATGTACGCCGTTGAGTAGATGAAAGGAGGGTTCCTCAGTGTGTGACATCAACTGTCAAACATGGAGGAGGAAGTGTGATGGCCATGTTGCCATGGTGTCACATTTCATGTGCAGAAACAGACATGCCAACTGAGAGGTTATTCAACTGAAAATACTTGTGGAATTTACAAAGATCTAGAACCCGTGGTTCTCCACGGGTCAATGCGCTAGTCACTTATTTAATCCCCTTATCTCTCCTATAACCTAGCAGTGTTCAAATCGTGGAGATTTTCTGAAAACAGAGGATGTGGTCTGTCTTTTAGTCTGACCACTTAATTTACAATTATGTAGAAAAGTAATTTGTGTAATATTTTTTGACACTGAAAACCTATTAAGCAGTGCAGCTTCAATTAAATTATTTATTTTCTTGTATATTTAGTTTAACTTTTCATTAGTTATAATAACCATGGTTTAAGCCTCAGTTTTTTGCAGTTTGTTTCTAAACAAAAGCTGTTTGACCTTGAGAGGGAAATCTCTTACACAGTCACAAATACTGCACACTATGTTTAAGTAGAACACAAAGAAACTACAATTATAGTCAAATTGATCTGTAACCTTGCATTTCTTTCCATTTCTTTTTTTCCCTTTCAGATTTAAGGTCAAGATATGCGCTATGGTTGACAACTGTGTGTTGACTGTCTGGCCCTACATGGCCTCACACTGCTCTGACCAACAAATAGTACTCAAGACTGGTACTGGATAACGTCCATACACCCATGTAATTAAATGTTTGGTTGTGCTGTAATAAAACATTAAAATGTATGTTTGTGTTAAAAAGGGGCCACAGCTGTCGAGGCAGTTCTTCAGCACTATCACATACCGAGTCCTACCTCTTGTCCAAATTCATCGTCTTCAACGTTTGACCACAACAGCTCAACAAACAAGACCTCAGGCACAGGTTAGACAATTCATTTGTGTGTGCTCCATGATTGTGATAAGGATCAACTGATGTGGTTATATTTGTTGTACAAATTAAATTCAACATTGAGAACAGCCTCAACACAAAACTTTGCACTTAATCAAAGCCGACTATCAAAGTAACAAAGTACAACATTTCATTAATCTTTCTTCACAGTTTTTACACAGAAATAAACTCTCTTTACTTATTTCAGTGTTAATTACTTTTGACCAATCAGATGAGGTTTGTGGATCTTTGAGACCACAGAGTTACTTGGCACCAGGACATCCTAGGTCGCCATTCGATGATCGACTTTGTAGTCATATCATTAGACCTCCCATATGTTCTGGACACTCGGGTGAAGAAAGGTGCAGAGTTGTCAAACGACCCCTACCTGGTTCTGAGTTGGATCAGGTGGCAGGGAAAGACGCCACACAGACCCGGTAGGCTCAAACGAGTAGTGTGGGTTTGCTTCTGCCTGGCAGAAGAATCTGGCAAGTTGGTCTTCAACTTACACCTCTGGCAGAGCTTCAACCGTGTCCCGAGGGCAGAGGGGAACACTGAGTCTGAATGGGTTCTGTTCTGTACTGTCATGGTCGAGGTGGCTGTGGCAAGTTGCAGCCATAACGTAGCAAGGGCCATTTGCGGTGGCAATCCCCAAACCCACTGGTGAACTCCAGAGGTGAGGGGACCCATCAGGCTGAAGGAGACCTACAGGGTGTGGCTGGCCTGTGGGTCTGAGGAAGTGTTCCAACTGTAGGGGGATCACACTCCTCAGCCTCCCTGGTAAGGTCTATGCCAAAGTACTGGAGAAGAGGGTACGGTCCATAGTTGAACCTCAGCTCTAGAAGGACCAATGCTGCTTTTGTCCCAGATGTGGAACCATGGACCAGCTTTTTACCCTTACTAGGGTCCTGGAGGGGGCATGGGAGTTTTCCTATCCAGTCTACATGTGTTTTGTACATCTGGAGAAGGCTTACGATTGTGTCCCCAGGGGCATCCTGTTGGAGGTGCTCCAGGAGTACGGGGTGGATGGCCCCTTGCTAGCACCCATTCAGTGCCTGTACCAAAGGAGTGCGAGCATGTTCCATGTAGTCGGTAATAAGTCGGACCTGTTCCCAGTGAGGGTTAGACTTTGCCAGGGTTGTCCTTTGTCACTGGTTCTTTTCATAACTTTTATGGACAGAATTTCTAGGTACAGCTGGGTGGTTGAGGGGTTGAGTTTGGTGGCGGGAGAATCTTGTCTCTGCTTTTTGCAAATGATGTGGTCCTCTTAGCTTCATTGAGCAGTGACCTCCAGCTCTCGCTTGGGCAGTTTGCAGCCGAGTGTAAAGTAGCTGGATGAAGGTCAGCACCTCCAAGTCTGAGGCCATGGTCCTCAGCCGGAAATTGGTGAAGTGCCCTATCCAGGTCAGGGAGGGAGTCCTTCCTCAGGTGGAGGAGTTTAAGTATCTCGGGATCTTGTTGTCAAGTGAGGGTAGGATGGAGCGGGAGCTCGATAGGTGGATTGGGGCGCCGTCTGCAGTGATGCATAAACTAAACCAGTCTGTTGTGGTTGAGAGGGAACTAAGCCGAAAGGCGAAGCTCTCGATTTACTGGTCGATCTGTGTTCCAACCCTCACCTATGGTCATGAGCTCTGGGTAATGACTGAAAGAATGAGGTCACAAGTACAAGCAGCCGAAATCAGTTTCCTTTGCAGGGTGGCCGGGCGCAACCTTGGAGACAGGGTGAAGAGCTCGGACATATGGGAAGGACTCAGAGTAGAGCTGCTGCTCCTCCACGTCAAGAGGAGCCAGTTGAGGAGGTTCGGACATCTAGTGAGGATGCCTCCCGGGGGAGGTGTTTTGGGCATGTCGGTCGAGTACGGTTGTCGGGCCATGGTTTTGGCACGTGTTTTGTGTGTAAAGAGAACAGTTTTTTTTCCTCACAAAATTATATTTTTGTTTTACGTGTCAGCAAAAACTGAATTTCACAGTAGGAACAAATTATGTCACAGTATTGTATGTGCCAGAGTCCTGCACCGAGTTGGGTACTTAAAAGTGAATTACTGTGTAGACAATGTGTTTAATCATGGGTCGGGTCGGGTCAGGTCGGGCTGCGGGTCTAATGTACGTGGGTATGGGCGGGTGCGGGTTGGACATGAAAGAAAATGCTGGTAGTGGGCTGGGTTGCAGTACTTAGTTTTGTTGGTATGGGGGGATGCGGGTTTGGAAAAGTGGACCCGTGCAGGACTCGGATGTGTGTTGAGTCTAAAGCCGCTTCTCTGTCCGCTGTCTCTCACTGAGGGGTGGGGCTTCTTCACACTGCACACTCGCATGTCCAGAGAAAGCATATTTTTAGTCATTTCATTTTAAGAAAACTAGCTAACTTTGTCCTAATAAAATTTACCAACAAATATTTAGCTAAATTTGACCAGTCACATGCAACAAACTAGTTTTGTATCACAACAGAGGGAAAAGAACAAGTTGCTAAAAAATTCACTTTTTTGCTGTACTTTTAAGGAGCACAGCTGAGTAAGATTTGCTCAGCTCAGATTGGCTTCAATACAAGGGAATCTGGTTATATGTACGAGTATGTGATGAGTTTCCTTTTTTGTGATTTTTTTGAATCTCTTTGTCTGCATGTGCACTTCTGCCCCCTTCAGACTCCTTTCCAGACAGTGATAGTGGTCAGGCCAGTGGGGATGAGCAGTTCTCTTCAATCAGAGACACCCCAACTAATCAGGGCGTCCCAGAATTCCCTTCCTCCAGCTCAGCAGAAGGCCTGTATTACCAGAGTGTGTTACTGGCTGTGGAGAGATGGTTTACTTTCTTTGGCTGGCCAAGTGGACCACACCCTGTCTCTGTACCGCACACATTCAGAAGGTGGGTCTCTGGAAAAGAGAAAAAAAATGTAAAAGAAAGCTTTTAACTGAAAATGTTTCATGTAATGCATTTATACTATTTCTCTGTGTCTTTTCAGAGTTATATCAACAGTTCACACAAGCCATCACAGTGGACGAGCATATCGAGTCACTCAGAATAAAGACTCCAGGTGTGTGTGTGGTATTTTCACTACATGAACAACAGCAACATATTTTTTCATTATTTATCAAGCTCAATATATTTGAGGAACTTCTAGTTTAGTAATTCCTTGTCAGGACTGAGTGAAAGACTGAACTCATATGCACAGTGCTGTAGGGAGAAAACAGGTTTATTAACATAAGATAAACATGATCGAGAAAACGCAAACCTGGGAGTGAAATATCAGAGTCCGCAGTGACAGGATCGGGATGGTGAGAGTCTGGGTTATGGCAAAGAGGTGAAATGGGATGAAAGTCTGGGTGAGTCTATGGCGGTAGTGACAGTAACAGAAATGAACCAGCAACGCACTGGAACAGAGGAGCCGCTTATGAAGGCTGCTAATGGTGATCTGCTCCAGGTGCGGTGCCAGCGGGTGAACGAATCTGAGGGAGGGGTCTGTGGCAATGCAGTGCACCATGACATTCCTAGATGTGGATTAATATACAAAAAAGAAAAGAGAGATGTTGCTGTCTTTAATATATCAGTTTTAGAATTTGTAAAATTTTATTGATTATATAGACAGCTCAGCCAAGCTGCAGTCTTCTGGCAATTATTTGGCAATTTAATAACATACATAGTCAGAATGTGAATGTATTATAACTGATGTCCACATATAGAAAGATGTGTGTGCTTGTACTGAGGTTTCATATAAATTAAACATTTACCAAGGAGACTAGAAATTTGAGTCGATGATTAAAATGAAAGTCTATCATTAAAATGAAAAATGTTCTTGTGGGAATTCTTTGCCAGTCAAGGCTCAGACTTTGCTCTATATATCTGCATTTTTATCCCAGGCTATATAAAATCTTTATTTTTTATGTCTAGGTCTGCAGTGGACATGCTTATTCATTTGACTGGCAAGCAGATTCCTGGTATTCCTCACATCCAGTCATTTTCTAAGGACTTAAACCAGCGCACTAATCAGCTCTTAAAACATTATGAGGCTATGCTCACTTTTCTCAGGTAAAAGCTACACATACAACAAATACATTGCCTTATTGGTTTGAGACTTTTTTTGACATTTTGACATATTTTTTCCAAACTGTCAGTGCACAAGGAGCCTGTCTGTGTCACATCAAACCAGAATACTTACTGGACAAACAGGAGTTCAACCACTGGTGCTCCCTGCAGGTATATGCATATATTCACACACTGTTTACTCAAACCAAATCAGCTATATTATTTATTTCTCTCCAGTGAGGATTCTTTCCAACAGTTATAAACTAATTCTGGTCTTATGATGCGCATAATGTAGGCTTACTTACAATACATGTACCATTTACATATTTGTGTTTTAGGTAAAAAAGCCGGAGTATGGTGTTGACTACAGCAACATCAACTATGAATCTCTGAGCAAACGGTCATGGACAGATGTATTGCTACAAATATACAAGGTGAAAAAATCTTTGTGGCTCTTTCTCACTCTGTTGAGCTGTCATTTGTGTTGAATTTAATGCAGTATCTGTATATTTGTAGACATTATCTTATGTTTTAAGGTATGGCATGACTTTGTCCATAGGTTTAGATATTAACTCTAAATGTGGTGCCATTCATGGACACTATTTTTCTCTCTTCCATTAAATTGCTCCTCTTTGAAATACAGTAATGTTTTGATTTTCTAAAAAAAAAAAAAAAGATGTTTCAATGGTAAAATTGACAGAAAGGAGTTGCGGTTTCTCTTTTTCAATCCCTACTCGATTCTCCCTTCCAGACAGACATCGTCAGATATAAATGTTGCTTACTGCTGGTCAAATAAAGGTTGAATATGACATACAATAGACTTTTAACTCAAAACGGCTTAATGGAAGATAATGTTTTGTTGTGACAAAAGCTTATGAATGTTTTTCTCCCTGTGAATATTATGGTTGTCTTTGTATCCCCAGGTATTTGTGTTGTGCCGTGTGTCAGTAGGAGGTCTAAATGCACCTCTTGCACAGAAAGATACAGATGAAATTATCCCCGTTTGTTCACAACCCCTGGCCAGTAATGTCTACTCTCCCTGGGAGCTCCAGTTACTTTCATGGCTTAACAAACACTATGAGAGTGTGAGGAAGACTGTCTGGGGTACAGGTAGAAAACACTACCTCTTCAAACATATGCACTAAAAAACATTAGCAATGAAGCAGCCCAACATGTGATTCTGTTAGATTTGACATATTGGCTGACTGATAATGGATTTTAAAGGCTGATATTATAACAGTATGGAGAAGGAAAAAGCTGATAAAGGTTTAATCACCTGATAAACCTCCCACATTAGTCACTTCAGAAATTAAAAATCTATCTTAACTGCATTCTACTGATAACAATAGCTTGTACAATTTCCTATTTGCACAGGTTTACAATCAGTCCAGTCAGTACAATCTGTAGCTGTATGTTTTACTTTTATTTTACAAAATCCTTGTTTGTTTCACTGCTACTCAACTGTCTGCTGCAAAATGGATGTTTATATAAGGGGGATTTCTGTATAATTTATCATGGCCTCAGTCTTTTATTTACTTTACTGTTCTGTTTGCCACCCGATGCTAAAGTAATAGATGCTGTGTATTGAAACATTGCTGTGTTCTGAGCGCCTATGGTCTTATTTACCTCCTCTGATGGCAGATTTCTGCATAAAGTATGGATTAATCTGTCCATACGTAATTTAAGGATTACTGCTGTCTGCTCAGATTCTCAGCACTTTGTGTTTACCATCATCTCTGAGGAGATGATGGCCCCCTTTCTCATGTTAAATTCTGAGTTGCAGACTTTTGCCAATTCATAATGTTTTGGAAACTGTTCTGGAATAATTTTCTCTGTGATTCTGTATCTTTTCTAACATATAAGAGAGATAAATGAAAGCTCTTATTTGTATTACTGAAATAAAGCCTCTCTCTGGAAATGTTTTATAGGTTATGCCCCATCAGCTCGCTGGATAGTAAATTTTGACCTGGACTTGACAGATGGACTGGTGCTGGCTGCTCTCCTGGCTGCCTACTGCCCCTACCTGGTCAGTGTGTGTGCACATGTCTCCTGAGTGTTACTGTTCATTTTGTGCAGACCCTCTTCAGTGTGCTGTGAGTCAATGAAGGATGGCAGTTAATGCCTCCAAGTGGCACTGTGATTGATGTGATGAGGGTGCAATTAGTCCTGAACAAGATTATGGGAGCTTCTTATCATACTAAGTACCATTTTGTGTGTAATGTATGAAAATGTGTATGTGTTTGAGGAGCCAACTCACTTAGAATAAGTCAGTAAATGTGTTGGGCTTCACAAGTTTGACTGGAAATATGTAAATTGCTTAAATATTTTAAACATCTTTAAAACCTTTTTGCAAGAACTCTGACTTAATTTGATCTGAATCTGACTAAAGAACATACTGTGAGGTTGAAATGCAAAATGTAGTACGTTCTAAACTAAGGCAGCGGGGTGGTATAGGAAGATCTTACAACTACATGCTAAAAATAATGGATGTCTTTCATATATATCTGCTTTGTTCTTCAACAGATCTGTAGCCACTTCAAACGGATGTACACTAGAACAAGCAGCTTGGAGCAGATCCTCCACAACAACATTATTGTGGTGCAAGCCTTAACTACACTTTGTCTCAACATAGATATACATGTAAGTCGATATGTAACCTCCACTTGATTAAGACATTGATTTAATTAAATTTTTCACGTGTGTATTCAATGAGAAAAGGGAACTTTTTAAGATTTTGAGTTAACGTTGGTAATAAGTTTTATGAGTGACAAAGGATCGTGGCATTTAGAAATATTAGCGCATACTGCATGAATTAATTGTGCTAATAAGCTCCTGAGCATAGCCAAAGAAGAGGTAATATATCACAGTGGTTAGGTTACACATTACGTCTACGTCTTGTTGTAATGTCCGTGTTTGGGCCTTCGTCTGAGTGTATATGCATGGTGTGTTCAGCCCACAGACTTGTCGGATCCTAACCCGGTGCAGATGTTAATGTTGTGTGTTCACCTCTTCGAGAGGCTTCCTCAGTACCTGCCACTTGAAACCATTACTCTATCAGGAGAACTGCACAGCACCTTTAGCAAGCAGGTGACACACACATACACAAAGCACATTCCCAAATAAAATATAACTGCCTTCTTTGTTAATCAAATTCATGAGCATTGGCTAGACTGCAAATGGCTTGAAAAATAACCTCCTGCGCAAAGTAATGACTCGTATACACACATTGAAATACTGCAGCTGGGATCACACACAGACATTAACAGGATTATAGATACCCACATACATTAATAGGATTATAGACACACCCACACATACCCTAACAGGATTACAAACAGACAAATATATACGCATTTGGGTAATGATGCACAATGTCATGTTAAGCCGCATTACAAGGCTAACAGAAATAGATGTCAGTTTGAGCTAAGCAAGACAGATTTCATTGTTAGAATTTTGTCTGACAGCATCATTTGTCAGTGTGCTTATTGCTGTGTCTCCCTTTGTAAGTACAGAATATGGCAATTTTGATGTCTTTCTGTGTCCTGCAGGTGTGTCTGAGAAGCCCGACCTCTAAGCCAATCAAATATCACGCCTTCTTTTTAGGAGAGCACACCCATCTGTTCACCCTGCCCAATGGATGCACAGTCACTATTCCTGCAAAGTATGTTTTATTGTGTGCTTAAATGAAACCCAACTCACATCAGTATGCTAACACACATAACAAAGTGACTTTCCCCTGTCACTTGTTTGTATTTGTCATCACGAAAATTCAATTGCCTTTTCATTATGCTAAACATACCAGGAGTATTAGAGCAAGCTCCTGCCGTAATTACTGCAGATATGTCGTTTGTTTTCTCTTGAAGCTTCTCTTAAAGATTGACCTTGATTTAACTGTCCCTTCATGCCATATTGTGCACTCTTAGTTTTAGAGTGATGAATGTGTATATATAGTTTTGTACCCCTTTTTATGATAATATTGTACTCAAACCTGTAGACATTTTGTGACTGAAGGTAAAAAGAAACATCTGACAAGGACACTTACCCTGGACAAGTGATCTAGTACTACACTAGATTGCAGGCTGATTTAAATTTCTTCAGGTTGTACGAAAAAAGAGTTAGTTGTAATTGACTTACGGTTGTTGTTAATTAAGAAACACTGTTGCAAGCCTTTGTAGTCTATACAAACAATGGATGCTTAAAAGTTGACTAAAACTGGTATCATTAACAAGAAAGTGCTGCCTTTGCATCTGTTCTTCCAAAATAACTTTAATCATTTTGGGCAGATATGTGCCCAGCAGAAAGTAGGAAAAACCTTCCTCAGCTTATTCAACCCAGAATCCATACTGAGTAAATTTAGTCTTTCCCTGAGACTGAAGCTCATTAAGATGTGCCAGATTTTTTTTTATTCTCTCAAGTGAGGCCTCTCTATAAAAATAACTCATATCCCATTTTTCATCCTGAGCTTTACTTTCACAAATGCTTTAAGGACATTATGCAAGAATGTGATATTGTAATTCTGCTGACTCACTACTGTCAGAATTTGAGACATTAGAGGTTGTACAATAAAGATCATATGAGTTGTGAAACCACTATAATAGTCATTTCAAAGGTTGCATTCATATTAAACCAGAAGGCCAAATAATATGAGAATCTACTAAATTTTACAGGACAAGCACTGAACTGACAGTCCAGTATAGATGCTCCTTCCTGCAGTCCTCAGAGGCTACCCTCCTGCTCGTCTCCGACTCAGCTTTTGTCACCACGCTGGCCTTTAATCTGAAGACTCAAGTTAGCCACATCAGACCTAAAGTGAGTACAAAGGATCTCTGACTTCTGTAGGTATCAGACTGAGTGAGAATAAGAAAGCTGCTGGCCTGCTTAGCTGGTTAACTTTATTTTCTTGCTGGCTGTGGTTTCATCGATAGCTTATAGAGTACAGCATCAGTCTTGCCAATCATTTCTCACTGTTTCTTACGTAAACCACATATAGTTTGAACCACTATGCTTGCATTCTGTAACAGTCTGGATTTCTGCAGTTGTTGGATGGTGATACAGTAAGTGAATCCATAAATAGGTTCTCTTCCACTATCTCTCCTCACTAGACTGTCAAGTGCAGTTCTCCATGCTACAAACTGAAGGAAATCCAACTACCAGTCACTAATCCATTCACAAAGGAAGGCAAATTCAGGTAAGTGAATGTATGTATGAGCATGCATATGCAAAATATTTTGCAATTTGCCCCCTATTACTAATATATAACCATTCAGACACCATTGCTTTTGTTGCCAAGTTTCATACTACATTTCTGCTGATGTAAAAGCAGTTGTATTTGTGGTAGAAACCCCAATAGCATGTACAATGTCTTCTGGTATGTGTGTTGTGTTTAGGGTGGTGCTAATGGATTCTGTGTCCAACCCACTGAAGCCGGAGAAGAGAAAAGACCTAATTCAACAGGCTGCCTCCAAAACCAAGTAACACATGCACTGTTAACAATACTCATATTGTAACAACGATGAGAAAAGTAACTATGGACTGTCTGCATTGCACACACACACACACACACACACACATATATGTATATATATATATATATATATATATATATATATATATATATATATATATATATATGATTTTTTTTACCTTTATTTTACCAGGAAAAAGATCCCATTGAGATTAAGAACCTCTTTTCCAAGGGAGTCCTGGCCAAGAGACAGCATGAAACACAACACATAGTTACAACATACATATAATGTACTAAGACCAACATGGATAATTTATTATGTCTTATGAAATCAGTAAAATGCCTTCATGAAATTAAACTGTACAGAAAAACTTTAGAGAAAAATATAACTGACTGTAATGACTTAAAAACTCAGTTTAATACTGTGTTTTAAACAGACTTGGAAGTCACCTATACTTCTCTGAATTATCATGATATATTAGAAGATCTGTGTACAGTAACCAGAGAGCTTGTCTGTCATAAAAAAGATATTCCTTGATGTATTTCAGAAGGTTGGGTACATGTAAGGTTGTTCCTCAGGAGAGCACCAGGTTGTCATTAAAAGTGTGTGGTTAGTATGCATCTCTAACCACCTGAGACGTCTTCAAAGCTAAAACATTCCTGTGGCTCGTCCAATATCAGAAGACAACGATAATGACTTCAAATAGGACAGAGGTTGTAGATGGTTCTCATGGACTGAGCTGTGTAGTCTTATACATTTACGTGAATAATTGTGATTTAGATTTCAATCTCCCCTCCCTATAGAAGTCCCTCAGTGGAGACAATGACAGACAGGAGCTGTGAGGAAGAGACCGGAGGAAAGTGCTCAGATCACAGTAAGTGTAAACAAAACAATGTACATATGCTGCAGACTTAAAGAGTGTTTATGCTTTGGTACAACTGCTATAGTTTTATTCATGTCTGCTTCCTTGTATTCTTTTTGTTTGTGTATTCAGGTGGAGAGGACAGTGATTTCTCATGTGCAGTGAGGAGTATTTTTCTGAAATCAGGTCACACAAATACTCTGAAGCTCCACTACCTGCCCTTCTGCCCAGGGATCAAATACTGCTCTGTGCTGCTAGTTTGTCCACAGGTCAGTGTGTCCATTCGGGTCTGTCTTCTGACATGTGTCTTTTTAGCCAGACTATTAACGTAAACATGGAAGACATTTCATGAGATGAAATGTCAAATATGTCTGACTGTGGAGAGAATCAACCATTCAGTCTTATTTAATTTGCTTTGAAGGTGGCCTGTGCTGTTTACTTGAAAACATATCGTAAAATGCTATTATGTGATTCCAAATTTAAACAAAAAATGAGGCTCTTACACAGATTTTGTGTATAATCAGGTGCAGTGTGTAAGTCTGCAATGTGATTTAAAGGCTGTGTTGTTATGTACTAACAGCCATACCTCTGTTTATGTGTCACTTTAGGTGGGAGACATGGTATATATGGTCAAGGCCACAGCAGAGTTGCCTCTTCCTTTTCCACTCACTGCCAAACCCAGTTGTAACATAGACCAGAGTCTCATCAGCTCAGGTAGGAAACTCCACACAGTCTTTTGAGCATTTGATGGAATCATATCAAAGCAAACACCAAACATTTTCTTAACAGATGTGTGTGTATCAACAATAAGCCTTAACTGCAAAGTGGGACAAGTGTGTGAGGAAGTGATCTGTGTGCCAGTAATTAATATGGCCTGGGAGCAAGCTCTGGCCATCTGGGGTCAATACAGCATGAGCGCCGAAGAGCATCGAAGGCGGTTGCTGACGCACTCTTTGCATAGCAGCAGTGTGAGAGCAATCACAGCAGCACGGAAACTTAGCAAACAACAGGTGCTCACATTATGGATTTGTTCATATATGAGTTTGATATTGAGATGCTATCTGTGATTTTGTACTGACTTGGAATGTCCTTTATCTTTCTACTGCTGCTAGACCCATCTGATGAAACATGATGACAACAGTAAAGGAATAGAGTACAGTGTGGAGGTGTCTCTGCCACAGTACTTCACTTTACCTAATATAGTCACTATACCCATTAAAGAAACCATCAAAGTACCGTGGAAGAATCCTTCAGGTATTGTCGATGCACAGAAATCTGATAATTTCCAAACTGACTAGGTCACATTACTTCTTTTTATCACTTTAGAAAAGTTACTTTGACTGTTATTGATCAAGTAGCTCAGCTTGATCATTAGGGGTTCCCACGCGTCCTGGAAAACCTGGACTGACCAATTTTCCAGTCATGGAAAACATATGGGAAATGAGAAAAAGGGTCCAATGTCCTGGAAAAGGTTAAGTTATCCTGGAAAATTATTTATCCTCGCACTGCCTTGTGAGCAAATGTAAACGGGTTAAAAGTTATGCGCATGCATGTCTGTTGTCACTTTATCTTCTGGGCAACATTAAGGCCCAGCGCTTCTCTGCTTCTAGCTGGTGCAGTGCCCCACGTAACACTACCAGCCAATCAAATTTGCTATTTCCGCTCAGAGCAGTTCTGCAGCCCAGTGCTTCCAATTGACTTTGTTGCTAGATAGTGACTTTTCAGACCCTGTTAAGGACTTAGCACCTAGAAACAAAACTAGCGACTGTAAGTTGAAAAGCGTTGCTAATATTGGCTTGCTATTGCGAGATTTTTCTCCCGCGTGGCCACAGGCTCCTCTCTCTCCTCCATTGAGTGACAGGCAGAAGAGCAGAGGAGAGTTAAAGTGGGCCTGTCGTTTACTGAGTTGGCTGTGCGCAGTGAGATGCAACATATCTCTGATTTTAGCAGACTGGGAGCTTCAAGGTAATTACAGTTAACAGGTAATCTTAATGGGACATGTTTCACTCAGTATTTCACACTTGTTTTATTATCTGACAATAGAAACAGGAAATAAGTGAATGAAAACAACATTAGGAATTTGGTTGTTTTAAAATACTTTGTATGTGCACAGATAGATGGGGAGAAGAAATTAGAGATTAACGACTTTTCATGTAGACTGAAGATCGTTAATTTCCAATGAAAGTAGTTGTCAACAGAGTGAAATGCACACAGGGACCACAGGGAAGAAGGGCACTCTTAAAATGAGAAAAGTAGGCAGTGAAAACTTTAACTATTACATGTTCATTTGAACCGCTGGCATTTCTTATTTCCACTGTTGTTAGCAGAAATGAATTGATTTAACATGGCTAAATTACCATTACAGCAATCAATCAGTGAATTTTATTTTATTTTGGAACTTTTAAACAAATCAAATGCAATTCAAAGGGCTTGACAGGTTGATTAAACAACAAAAATGGGCAGTACTAGACAGTTTCAAATGTGTATTGTCCTCTTATTACAGGAATGAGTGACAATTTCAGGAGGACAGTCTAAATTCAAAAGTGAATGGATGGAAGACCGCTAGGAGAGGTGTCAGAAGATATACACAGGGCATACTGCAAGTTTTGCAGAAAGTCTTTTGATTTTGGCAACATGGGTTTGTCAGCCCTAAAGAGTCACACGTGAGGGCAAGGCCACATCAAGATAACTGGACAATCAAAGAATGAGTGACGAATGACAGATTTTATGAGGGGGTCTGCTTCAAAAGACACAGGAGAGTGAAGGAAATGTACAACCAATAAAGAACCACAAACAGCCACTGTAAGTGTCAGTCGTGGAAATACAGCATTACAAGGCTGTAGTACAGAAACACAAGGAAGCTCAGCATTTTTTTTTTTGTTTTTTTTTTTGAGTCAAGCCATGTTTGAAGCAGAGATTTGCTGGGTAATCAGGAGGGTCAAGTCGCACTATTCATTAAATTCCAGCTCAGATTTGTATTATGTTTGAGAAATGCAGGTGCCAGCAGTGTAAAGTCAACTGAGTTGTGCAGAAAACTGAGATGAAACAAAGGACATTGTTTTTCAGTGATTTATTGAAAATATGCAAATGTTTTTAGAGGAAGTGCAGGACAGAAAGTAAGAGAGAAGAGAAAGTCGAGTTGGGAATCGCCCAATTGAACATTGTAACTCCAGTTTGTCAGGCTAATGAAGTGCTATGCTGTAATCTGTGGGTGTGTTTGCATTATTTTATGATACATTTGTCCTAATTATTTATCATAGATAAATTATAGCCATAGACTGCACATAAGATGTCTGAATAATAAATGTAGAAACAATCTGGGTAAATGCAAGTTACAACTGTAGAAAAGAACACTTCCAAAGAATGAGGAGGACAGGGGAATGTATTAGTGTATGATGTGATAACTTGTCTCTGTAGCAGCTGAAATGTCCTGGAAAAGTCGTGGAAAATAATTTCAGGGAAAGAGTGGGACTGCTGTCACTTTTTCCACATCATTTGACACTTTACTTAATTTGATACTCTATTTTCACATATACTTATCATCAGGACTTCTTTGATTTTCCACCTCCTCCCTCCCTTCTTTGCCTCCACAATGTTCCCTAGACTGTGGCTGTGTGGAAATCCCAATACATTTTCAGGCACACTCAGTGGGACACTTCACATGTCGAGTAGTTCTGAGGTCTTGGTGTGATACCAGAGTCTACATGTTGGAGGCCAATGTTACCTCTGAGGTAAATAATAAATGATGAGTTGAGTTGAATTGATGATGAGGTATTTTTATTCCCAGAGCTTTATCTTCATTACTTTTGATCAAACAATATTATTTAATTGCAGCATAGAGCACAAGTAGGGATGTATCATCATATATGATATCACACATACTGAGTGCACAGAAAATAAGAACAAATTGTTAGATAATTTTGTGAGGATGTCAGTGTCAGTGTCACTTTACTTATGTTGTTAAGAGTGTGTAGCATCATGCGTAGTTTGTAACAGTGATGATGCTTGGGTTAAGTAAGCTAGGGTGTGGATTCAGGTCTGTTTATAGTGATAGATAGATAGATAGATAGATAGATAGATAGATAGATAGATAGATAGATAGATAGATAGATAGATAGATAGATAGATAGATAGATAGATAGATAGATAGATAGATAGATAGATAGATAGATAGATAGATAGATAGATAGATAGATAGATAGATAGATACTTTATGAATCCCAAGGGAGTAATAAAGTACTTTATTCCATGTCTTCCATGTTTACTTTAGTACTTTACTCAATTCTAACATCGAAGAATATGTATATCTTGTGTTGATTCTGCTGTAGCATCAATGTTTCATGACCTTTTGTATGTCTTTGCCTTACAACTGAAAATGTAATACAGTTCATGAAAAAGTGTTGAGCTAAATATTGTATATTACCATTCAGGTAAAATGTACACTGTTGCAGATAAAGTTGGAATAATTTTGTTTTCAGACACCTTCTTTTTTAATTCATGTTTATACACATCAGCGATCACCTTTGTTTAGGTGCAGTAATTACATACTGAGCCCCATTACACTCTCTCTATTAAGAATAAATCACATTGTAACAATCATTTAATGAGAAGATGTTAAAATGTTTTATTCCAACTTGGGCAACAGTGTATATTGAGATATGATTTTCTTGTCCATATGGTCCAGTCCGGTGCCCAGGATATGGTGACTTTTATTTAGTATTGACTGGTACAATATAGAACCATTGTACTATTGTATTACAAGATCACATTTTACTATTAATAAATTATTTGTGCCTATAGCGAGTACCTGTGCAGTTAGACTTCAGCTCACCTGCTCACCGCTCAGTCAAGCAAGACATACTACTGGTGAGTAGGTCCTGTTTTAAATAAATCTGTGTGTGCATGGGTGTGTGCGTGTGTGTGTGTATGTGAATGTACTGTTTTCCTGCAAATTATTGTTGACTGATCTCTCAAAAGATTTGATTTTGTTTGTTTTTGTATGACATTTCAAATTGATGGGTTGCAGATTGATCTCAATAAATGGTGTATGTCACACCAGTTCTTATGGCATTTGGCATGCTATACCTAGATATTTTCGACCTTTCGCGTGTTATTCAACGCCATTTGATCATGTGTCAATTTACGCCAAGATCTCTGGTTCACATAACCCTAACCCCCAGTGCGTAGTATTTTACGCATTGATTCAGGTTGAACAGGGGGCTAGTAACGGCGTGAACATACACGCAGAAAGCTTATAATGCATACAGATAACATGCCAATTAAAGTAGCGTGTATATTTATGCGAGTCATGATATCACGTTGTGGGTTCAAGTAAATGATGGAACTTATGTGTCACCTGTAGAACAACAAGACCGACCAGGACTGGAAAATGCAAGCTGAATTATGGGGTGAAGGTTTCTCCGGACCAAAGGTTTTCCATGTGGCTGCAGGGACAAAAGCCTGTTACCCTCTAACCTTTCACCCTGCTACACAGTGCATTGTCAAGGTAATGCCCTTTATCCTGGTTTTACTTCTTTTTCTTTCACTTTTCTCCCCTCATTACTTTGTTTTGTTGTGCAGTCTTGCTTGGTACTTTCTGCATGACTATTCAGTATCTTTCAACATCAGAAGCACTTATGAGAAGAGCCCACTTTGAAAATCCCCCGCCTCTAAGGCTCATCCACTCAGCCATGATGTTTGGGCTTTCTTCTTATTAGCCTCCTCCACTCTGAGAGAACTATTAGCTCCACAGCTACCACTTAGTGTATCTTATTTCCTCAAAACAAACCTGGAAAAATATCTGGTAATTCCAGGCTCCTCTGTGGCCAACATTAGCTTCCAGTCTTTTTCCAAACATACAGTACACAGGTATGACAGCAGTAGGGCTTCCTCCTTACATTAATATGCAGGATGATTAACAGTTCAGTGACTCAGTAATTAATTATAATTACAGACGAGGAGGTGGAAATTATTGTGCTTTTTACAAGTAGGAACCAAGTATGTGAGAAAAGATTAGTTCACTCCATAAATTATTTTTACTTCATTTATTTTTACTTTCTTAAGACAATGTTGATAGTTATACTTTTAGGATGTGATCCATGGGATTGTCTCTCTTGCAAATATAAAGGATCCACAATAAAAATTCAAAACAGTGTTGCATTGGCCGGGAATCGAACCCGGGCCTCCCGCGTGGCAGGCGAGAATTCTACCACTGAACCACCAATGCATTTCTGGAATGAGTAGAGGGGGAGGGGATTACATAGAGAACATCCCCTGGGCAGTTGCAGACTACTGATTGCTTTTGTTGTCCCTACACTTGCCTTTTCTTGTTGATCTGCTCACATGTAATACTCCACAGATGTAGAGATGTTTCTTTACCAATATGAATGTATGAGTGAAGTATGAAGGTACATTACTGTTTATGCTGTGATTTGTAATATGTCTGACCTAAAAAAAATATTTGATGTCTGTGTAATCCACCATATTCATGCTAAAATGTAGCTGTTGCCATTATTCTCTCTTGCTCCGTATACTCAACACCAGTGTGTGTGTTTGACTGTGGACTTTATCCCCTCCCCACAGGGCAAGTTGTCTTTACATAATGACTGTGACGGAACTGAGCACGTGTTTACCCTTAGAGGAGTGGGAGAGCGGCCCCTGCCTGTGGACCATATCGTATTACACTGCCCTGCTGGGCAGACAAAACACACACAGCTGGATGTTCCCAACTACAGCCAGAACAAGCTCACTCTGAAGGTATTCAGTTAGGAAAACATTTTAAGTTGTGATTCATTTTTTATAAATGAGAAAAAAAAAAAAATTAAATAAAAGAAGGGTATTGTTGTTACCCAAATGTGTTTGTATTGTAAAAACCATTGTGGTTATTTATTGTTTATCTTTGCATTTGTGTGCCAGTTTGTGGATATCTTTGTGTATCTGTTTTTGTCCTCATTGAGTGTACTGTACTTGTGAATTTCTAGTTAAAGACAGACCTTTCCATTGTGAGTGGTCATCCATATCTGGAGATCAAACCGGGTCACAGCACTCCTTACATACTGACCGTATCACCATGGAAACGAGGGACACAGACAGGTAATACGTCTTTTGTGTGTGAGATTGTTAGGCTTGAGTGTCTTGGAAAGCAGGTGCTCTTAATTTGCTTAAACACTTACATATTCTTAGTATAATTATTTGAAAACCCACTTTAACACAAGATTTTTAATGTCTTTGTGGCTCTGTGTAGGTTTGTGGTTCGCTGTAAAAGTAAGATATAACATTATACTAATGATTATCCTTGCAGGATTTCTGTCATTTGTAGAAACTGATGATGACAAAGGTAAAGTCTGTGCTGTACAATATACTTTAAATAATCAATAAAATATTCACCTTTTTAATAAGTTGTTTATATATTTTTAACTATGCACATTTTACACAGGAGCTGCTGGGAGCTATGAAGTGTATTTCTCTCTGGAGGTCATTTGTAAGCCAGCAGAGCCCTTAAAGGTCATAAATGTAACATGTGTTGTTCAGGTAAATCCAAGTTGTCTTTGGTCTAGTGTGAGCTTCATTTTTGCACAAAAATAGTAGCACATCTGTGTGTTGACTGACTAAATCATTTTAACATACATTTTGCATTTAATGGAGATTAATCGCAAATGGATTTTTTATGATAATGACTGAGTCATTATATTAATATAAACAATTTTTACTGAAGTGAAGTAGTTAAACCTTCATAGCACAAATTATGTTTCTGCATTTCAAAACACAATTGCTATATAAATCAGCAAGCGAGACACAACATTGATTTTAAGGATGATTTTAAGTAAGGCTACTATCTAATCTGTACAGAATCCAGTTAGGATAATGTTAGTACTGTTAGTACTCTGCTGTATGGTGTCTGTTACAGTACATTTTCTGCACATCAGAAGACTTATACATGACATGGAAAAGCATACATAGATTGCACATTTAAAATTTGTTTTCCCAGAGTGAAGTTGCCATAGAGATCCCCATCAATAACACACATGAAGAGCCACTGAATTTGGATGTTTCCCTGGACGGTGATGATCTAAGTGGGCCCAAGTGGATTTCAGTTCCCCCTCGGGGGGCTCTTACCTATAAGGCCATGTTTTCTCCTGACAAAATAGGAAAGAGCGAGAGCAGGTAAGACTCACTGCACAGCTGTAGGGACGACAGAAAAAAAGAAAAATGAGAAGAAACAAACACCACTCTGTATTGTGGCTGCATTCACATTGGCACCATCACCAGATTCAGCTTTTTGACTCTGACTTTCCTTTATCTCTTTCACATTTCTTCCACCAGCATAAATGTCACAAGTCTTAAATTGCATTTAAAATGGTCTTATAAATTACAGCTTAAATGTAACATGTTGAAAGCTGCAGAAACCCTTTCTCCAGGAGGGTTAACCATTCACAAATGCTATTAATAATCTATTTTAAAGATTCCTCTGGCCGTCTGCATTCATCCTTTTTCTGACCCATTTCTCTAAGGAAATAAAACACATATGATCATTTCTTGCTGAAAAAGAAAGTTATGACTGCTGTCCAATATGTAATTGAGTGATACATTTTGACGGTGACCTTTTATTCAAAGAAATGTACTGTTTCAGACGAGCTCTAGAATATGCAGCTTCACCTTATACAACCTAAATTGTTGTCCATCTTATTAAATCAGTTTCATGTTTATGTCTTACTTTCTGCCAGTGTGGTGTTCCAGTCAGAAATGGTGGGGGAGTTCTGCTATCAGCTGGAGCTTTATGCCCTTCCTTGTGCAGTAACTATGCTTCCTCAGGTCGGCTGTCAACTGGGCAAGTAGGTCCACACACAAACACACATTGCCTCACTGCAGGGCTATTAGCTCGGTATCTACAGTAAACACAATCACAAACCAGTTTCAGTACATTCTTACCAGTAATCCCATTCTTATGATTTTTCCACACAGTTGCACCCAGCTCTTGGTTGCTTTCAGTTCTGTGGGTTGAGGATTCTGTCATCCCACCACAACAGAGACAGAAACACATTACTTTATGTATGTCTTGTAGGTGTAAGAGAAGTACAGGGTGGGGAAGCAAAATTTACAATATTTTGAGGCAGGGATTGAAAGACAGTGTATGACCAATTAGTTTATTGAAAGTCATGAGAATTTAAATCTTCAAATCATATTTTACTGCATTTCTAACGGTCTTGTTGTCTTCCTCAATTTCAATTGCCATTTTTCTCATGGATTTGGTTGGATCCTTTAGGATTTTGGATTTGAGAGCTTTAATAAAAGCTTTGGTACGTTTTTTGTTGCTTCCTCCACTTCCAGACTTTCTCGTAATAGTTTTGCTCATAGTCATTCTCTTCTTTCCATTCTAAACAGTCTTTATGGACACTCCAACTATTTTTGAAATCTCCTTTGGTGTGACGAGTGCATTCAGCAAATCACACACTCTTTGACGTTTGCTTTCCTGATTACTCATGTGGGCAAAAGTTTCTGAAAAGGTATGGATAATAGTGTTAGGTATGATTATGACATCAATATATGTTTGGTTTCAAAACAATTGACGTAATGCCTGCTGAGAAAAAACAACTAAATGTTCATTGTAAATTTTGCTTCCCCACCCTGTAT
The DNA here is from genome assembly GCF_902148855.1 of Sphaeramia orbicularis. Classification (NCBI taxonomy): domain Eukaryota; kingdom Metazoa; phylum Chordata; class Actinopteri; order Kurtiformes; family Apogonidae; genus Sphaeramia; species Sphaeramia orbicularis. Next base: position 28,691,616 of record NC_043958.1, on the reverse strand, counting down.
AGTATAAAGAGTCATGGTTAAATGGGATACATAAATGCACTTTAAGAGAAATGTCTTCATTTATTATTATTTGTACCAGTTAGAGTCAGTTTGTATACTGGTTTAAGAAAAATATTATCAGAATGTATTACAAACTATATTTTGTAACCCTACATTCTACAGATGGCTTTTAGAGGTTGCATACATGAATTCACCTGTCATTTATATATGTTAGTTTTGATAATTTTCAGTTTTAATAGCGACAACACTAAGGCTCATTTGAAATCTTTACCCGTTTTAAGGGCAGTCCTGTAAACTGCTGTTCCTCAGCTGATCTTAACAAGTCCCTTAGGCATGTCACTACGATCATATTTAATGTATAAATTAGGTACATATAGTTGGATAACACTGTTTCTTTTGACATCTTTATTTTTATACTATGAAAAAGAGACTACAGTGCTCATCATTACATGCTTTAATATGAGCTGTGGTTATTACGACAGCATATCTTCAACATGACTGAAATCATTCTGACTAGAGATTCCATCTTAACTGTTTTCACTCACACTGAACAAAGTGTTATGATAAGATTTGTATTCATATGCCCCAAAGAAATTAATCAGAACAGATTTTCTTGACATGTACAAGAGGTTCCATCCACATAAAGCATCTTATCTAACAGATAAGATGCAAATACGGCTTTAGTTTTCATTCATCACACACCGACAAAAATGGACCCACCCCTGGGAATAATACTTGTGCTTTACATTTACATCCTTACATTTTTTTAGATCTCCCTGGAAAATGTGCCATTTCCATGGTTATTAGGATTATTTTCTTTACACTACTCATATAAAGCCAGTCTCTTCAAATCGAGGAAGCCACTAGTGACATTTTTATTCTGATTGGGCAGTTAATTCATGTGATATCAGATTCCAAATGACTACAGCTATTATTAAAAGTTAACTTTAAGTGCGTCTATTTGTGTGTGTGTGTGTGTGTGTGCGTGCGTGCGTGCGTGTGTGTGTGTGTGTGCGCGTGCATGCTTTTTTGTGTGTGACAGATGGACCAGAATAACCCTTCCCCTGGTGAACCCAACTGCAGAAACTCTGGAGCTAATTGTAGCCAACAGTAACCCCAGAAACTACTCACTGGAGATGGATTCAGGAAACACCGTCAGTACAGTCTCACACACTTTGTTTCTTATCCCTACTTTCACCAGCTCTTTATTCCATGTCAGTATTAACACCCTTTCTGACAGACTTTCGAAGATATTTTGATGTATTTACTTAGGACTTCATCCCCAAAAAAGGACCGTAAATAAAATAATGCAGCCTTTTTTTTTAAACATCTAAATAAAATTTCTTTGCATCTTTTAGTTGAAGTCCATATTTTATATTTTGTATTTCATATTTTCATATTTTAAATTATTTTTTCACTACAGTTTTTGCCACCCTTGTCTTTTTGAGGGAGCAGTCTTTAGTGTGTCTGGATGGAAAGCTGTGGGTTGCCTAGCAGTGCAATGTTGAGGATTTGTCTCTTTCAGCATGAGTGTGTTTATCCTTGCTTACTGTTCCCATAGAAGCCATTCCCTGTGCTGTGTTGTGTGTGTTTCAGCTTATTCTTGAGCCACACTCTTCCAGTCAGCTTGGTGTCTGTTTTAGCCCTTCATCCATTGGGGAGGGGAGCCACGCAGCAAAAATCACTTTCTCATGCCCTCAGGTATAAACACATACACAGAGAAAATACATGACATGAATCACCATCCCTTGTCTTCACACACAAAAGCACACATAAAGAAACACATGAATGAACTGCTATTTCTGATTTTTTTCTTTTCAGATTGGTTTAAGCAGGTGCTCTCTTTTTATTTGCTGCCTCATCTTCAGCTCAACTTAAGTCTTGAGCAATTAGATCAATTCATAAAGCTTTTCATTGGCACAGATATAACTTTTACTCAAGATACAGGAAGCTGCTGCTTATTGCTGACGATTTTAGAATATTTAATAAAATACTTGATTTATGCAATATGTTAATTCTGTTCTATCTGTCTTTTGTTATACTTTCTCTGTCACTCTATAGTTGCAAGAATGGTGTTTCGAATTGAGTGGGCGTGGCCTTAATCCAAAGGTTGAGGAGCTCGTGAGCATCTCATCCATGATTGGCTCTAGAGCCTCCATCAACATTCCTTTCACAAACCCCATGGAGCTACAGGCTGTGCTCGATCTCACACTCACAGGTCACAAGAACATGCTGTTTTTCACATACACATGAATTTTGTCAAACATTTGTTCCTATCACATACATGTAACACGTTCAGTGCTTATTATGTGGCTGTTTTTCTCAGATGAGGACCCAAAAGGGGCGTTACCATCTACTACAGACAAGACGGTCTTCGTTGTCCCTCTGAGTCAGACTAAAGGTGTGGTGTGTGTAAGGGACATCTTTGAAGAACAGTTCAGCTGGGAAAAATATTTTTAAAAATTATACGTAATACATATACAATTACCTGATATTAAAGCTCCCTTACTCTTTAAATTCTTCACCGGACTGTGGAATTTTAGTTTGATGCAACCTTTAATATGGTTTTACACACATCCCCAAAGGCATCATAGTGCATTTTGATGAGGATTTTATAAGATAGACATACTGTATATGACACTCAAACAAAATGCAAACAAATGATTTTGATGTTTATAAACTACACTACCGGTCAAAAGTTTTAAAACACCCCAGTTTTTCCAGGATTTCATTGAAAATAATGCAGTTTAATGTCTCAGTGTACTCTGAAATTAAAGCATAGAACAAATAAACAATTGAAGTTAAACAAGAAATCATGGAATCAATTTAGAAACCAAAATGAATTCTAAACTTTTGACTCATCAAAGTGTCCACCTTTGGCAGATGTAACAGTTGAACACACTCGTGGCATTCTTTCTACAATGGAAATCAAATATTTTTCAGAAAGTTCTTTTCCAACTCTGTTGCAGAAGTTCCCATAAATGTGTAGCACTTGTAGGTTGCTTTGCTTTCACTCTTCTGTCCAGTTCACCCCAAACCAGCTCATTGGGGTTTCAGTCTGGAGATTGTGCTGGCCACTCCATGTTAGTTCTGGCATAGCTTGGATTTATGTTTTGGGTCATTATCTTGCTGTAGGATGAACCCCTGACCAACTAGGCACATCCCAGAGGGTACTGCATGGCGCAGTGGAATGCTGTGGTAGCCGTTTTGGTTCAGGATGCCTTTCACTCTTTACAAGTCACCGACCCTGGATCCAGCAAAACAGCCCCAGACCATCACACTTCCTCCTCCATGTTTGACAGTTGATGTCACTCACTGAGGAACCATCCTTTCATCTACTCAACGGCGTACATAAGTCCTGCGGGATGAACCAAAGATTTCAAATTTGGATTCATCAGTCCATAACACCTTCTTCCAGTCTTCAGTAGTCCACTGGCGGTGTTTCATGGCCCAGCCAAGCCTCTTTTTCTTACTCTGAAGTCTCAGCAGTGGCTTTCTTGCTGCATCTTGACCCATCAAACCTGCAACTGGAAGTCTTCTCTTCACAGTTGAAACTGAGACTTGCTTATTACGACCATTGTTGAGCTGTGCTTGAAGCTGTTGTCCTGTGAGTCACCTATCACTCCAGCTGTTGACTCTCAGAAACTTGTGTTCTGATTCTGTTGTGGCTTTGGCTCTGCCAGACCTCTTCCTGTCAGCATTTCCCCCAGTTTCTGAGAGCCTTTGGATGGTGAAGGAAACTGGACTTACTGACACCTTGACTTTCTTGGCAATTTCTCTGTAGGAAAGACCTACATTTTTAAGTGTTATGATGGTCTGTCTCCTATCGTTAATTGGCTTTTCCTCGCCATTTTTATTGTAACAACACTACTTCCTGCAGTACAATACTGTTCAAATAATGCTCACAACGGTATGGTACCAAAGTGTGTTCCAACACTACTTTTATGCAGACAGAGGGGGTTGTAAGTAATTAAGAAACGTTGGGACACCTGTAGGAATTGGTAGCACCAACTTTCGAGGCTTTATCAACCTCCATTGCTACAGAACTGCTTTAAGTTGTTAACCCATTTCTTGTTTGTTGAAAAAGGCCTTTTTGTATAATTCTGAAATGTACATTATTTTTCAGTTTTGTTTAACCTTACCTTTTTTTTTACCTCTGGCAGTTCACTGCTTACCTTTGTACCATTTCAAGCTGTTCATTGGACTTGAACTGCTTGAATTTCAATACAAAACTGGAAAAATCGGGGTGTTCTAAAACTTTTGACCGGTGGTGTATTGGGACACATCATGGCTACAACTGGAAGATGTCCTGTTCATGCTAATTTGAGATGTGAGAAGTAGATGGTTAGTTGTGATATAAAATTGTTATTTACAGGATACATTGAAAAAATTTTGAGGTAGAATGTTTAAAATCATAGTCATGGATAAAAAAACAAAAACAAATCATCTCTAAGGCATTTTTGAAGCAAAGATAGCAATTTAAACAAAACTAACCAATGCAATGCAATGATATTTATCACAATATAAAACTGTATTATTATATTTGTCTTTATTGATTTTTAGGCCAGACTGCTGTTGGAAAAGAAATGCTTGAATTCAACATGAATACTTTTGTCCACAGTGTAGTTAAATTACTAAAATGGCGATGCTCTGCCACAGGTATACAGATCAATGCAGGAGCCAGTTTTAATGTTCCTGTTGTGTTTGCCCCGACTTCTGTGGAAATACAGCGAGTCTGGCTCTGCATCACTATGAGGTCCCTTAGCAACGACTGCACCTGCAGTGCAAGCAGCATAAGGTATGTATGCATGCCTTTATAATCTGTATAAATGACCTAAACCTGGATCTGTGCCCTGTCTCAGGTTTTATCACCTTATAGCCTTGCTGCTTGATCGCTAGAAAATCAGTTTTGTCTTTTTTTTTTTTTTACTTTAGTTTTAAACATGCACTGTTTTTATTTGGTTTTTCATCCAGGCACATTTCTGCATAGTTCAAATGTCATAATTTGATACATACAGTATTTAATTATTACATTCTGAGTAATTCAGTTAGTCGAAGGTTATGAAGGAAGGAATGAACTAAGGACACTCTCCTGTATGAGGTCTGGCATCATAACACTCACCCTTCAGTTAGCTTACAGTCCCCTCAGGCCATACAGGTCACAGTAAACCAATAAAAACAAACACACTACACCATATTCAAATAACAACAACTAAATCATATATAATATATAATACAATACAATAACAACTCTAAATCAGAAGTCATATTGTTCGGTCCACCACATTCCACCACTGCCGTAAAAAACTGCCTCGGTCCCCTCTCCTCAAATATTACACCAACTGCCAGAAATCTTGGTGTAATATTTGACTCAGACCTCACATTCCAACCCCACATCAATAAAGTTATCCAATCATGTTTCTTACATCTGCGAACCATTTCAAAAATCAAACCAATAGTCCCTCACTCAGATCTGGAAACAGTTATACATTCATTCATATTCACAAGACTCGATTACTGTAACTCACTTCTGTCCGGCATCAATCAAAAATCACTGTCCCGCCTCCAATTGGTCCAGAACACAGCAGCTAGGCTTCTCACTGGTTTTAACAGACGACATCACATAACTCCTATCCTGGCATCCCTCCATTGGCTCCCTGTGTGTTTTAGAATTGATTTTAAGATTTTACTGATTACTTTTAAAGCCCGAATGGGTCTGGCCCCAAGCTATATAGATGACATGTTAGCTACCTACGAGCCAGCACGTAGCCTTAGATCCTCGGGCAGAGGGCTCCTGGCTGTTCCAAAGTCGAGGCTTAAATCTAAGGGTGACCGGGCCTTTTCCATCAGGGCCCCTCGACTTCGGAACGGCCTGCCCGAGGAAATAAGGCTTGCGGAATCAGTGGCATCTTTTAAGTCACTTCTTAAAACACACTTTTATAGACTTGCTTTTATGTGATGTTTGTCCCTTTTAATTTTTAAATTTTTAAATTTGAATCTTATCCTGTTTGATTGTTGGTTTATATTCTCATACATGATGTTGTTTTATCTCACGCCTCTACTTCTGCATTGATTTAACAGCATCATGTTACATTACCCCTGCCCTCCTTATTCTGATTCATTTAATCTATTTGAAGTGTCTTGTTTCTGCATTGTTGTACACATCTCTTCTATTATGTTGCTTCTATTTTAGTGTTTTTAGTGTTTTTATTTACATCTTGTATCCTGCTGTTGTGCCCTTTTATTTGTTTGTCAAAGCACTTTGTAAACTTTGTTTTAAAAGGTGCTATATAAATAAAGTTATTATTATTATTATTATTATTATTATTATTAATAATAAATAGTAAGAGGTAGAAATAGATTTTTATGCCTTCCTCAAAACATTTTGCTGGATGTAGTTCCAGTTTAAGGAAGCATTCTGCACAAACAAACAGCATAAAACCATTATTGTTTTACACACAAATACACACACAGGCAAGTTTTGTATGTGTAATGCAGTTACCATGTTCAAAATGTCTCAAATGTTAGACACGCCATAAGAAAAATAAAAGAAAAAAACAAAGTGGCACACAGACAAATAAATATGCAGACACCCATAAAAGGGAGTTCACTTTATTTTGTCCCTTAGTGACTGTACCCAGGACTACATATGATACATGAACTCTATTAAAAGCAGAGATCAGTTTTAGGCATTGTATGGGTGTCCTGGTATTAGAGTTGTGAAAATCCAGGTAGATATCCTACACCAGTGACAATACTGAAATTTAAAACTATGCTAATACTGTATTTTAGGTCAGATCAGGATTTGTCCACCATTTGTTGGATTTACCCCCTCTGTGGGATTCCCTTGGAAGTGTCTGCAGAGAACCCATCACTCGGAGTAGTCCAGTGTGAAGCTGGCTGCCAGTTAGAAAAGAAGTTTGATGTACAGCTCAGTGGATGTGTGCTGGGAAGTCAAGACCGGAAAAGCCAGGAAGGTGTGTGCCAGTTGGGCTTTTTTTCCTTCATTAATTTCAGAACAGGCCAGGATTTGGGGCTTGCATTTGGGAAAGTATGAGAGATTAGCACTGTTTTTTTTTCTCATAGCAGAAGTGGACAAAAAGGTGAAATGATTTTACTCCACCAAATACAATAAGTCGTCAGAAAATGTCTAAACTCTTCAACTCCAGCTCTGTTCAGACCCAAATACATACTGCGCATTTGATGGAACTTATCATTTTAGCATAAATTGTAGTATGCAGTTTGTGAAAATGAACTATATAAACATATATTTACTACATAGATGAGCACCAGGTACATGATCATGCAGATGATTACCTGGCAAATGTTTAAGTCTGGGTTATCATAAAATAATTTTTAGAGGTAGAATCACAATCCACAGGCTGAAACAATTTTTCTCATCTATAAAACGATTTGACAAAAGTTACTTTGGTTTTTGGAGAGCTAATGCTGTGCGAGGTTTTTTGTTATTTGACTAAAAACTCTGTATCTTTTGCTTTGTAACTGCAATATTTTTCTTACTGATTTCAACAGATTTACTGTTTTATATGTAGGCTATGTAAAACATTTTACCCATTAAGACCCAGTGCTACCTTTGTGTCAGTTCCCAAATGAATTTTTCTTTCTGTTTAACCTTTCTTGAGTGATTTATCACCATTTATTATAATATTATCCTCTGTATTTTACATTTTTTTCAGTGGAAATAGGGTATTTTCCTATATTTAATTTACTGATCATGTAGATGTTCATAAAAGCTCAAATTAAAATTGAGGGTTATTCTATTAGAAAGACTCAAAACTGAAGGACAAATGACTTTTTTAGCAAAGTTATCAGTAGCTGAACATAGAAACAAATGTCTTCAACCACTTCCATTGATCCAGCTCCATGGGTGTTACTGGTGAATCAATGTTGTAGAAGATGATGGTGTTCCCACCTTCACAACAGAGCCTCTGAACGTCCAATTGGGTCATATCTGATGACCATGAAAAGATGACAAACTGCATTTTACACCAGTTATTTACATGTGTTGATAGGATTAGTGGCTCTAAAGTTATTCACCAATTTAGATCAGTACATGGTTTTGGCTGCCAGTGGCTTTTTGGGTTTTTATGGGTTAAACAAGAGTAGAGATGCATTTAGTAGTTAGTTAGCTAAAAAGTAAATAAAAAGGCGTCCAACAGCACAGTGCAGTAAATACTTGGAGTCAGCTTAATTTTCTCAAGTAGCTCAAATCCACTCAGAACAGAGGCTTGTTTTTTCTGTTTATCTTCCTTTCATCTTGTATTCTCCTTTCTAAACAGTTTCCCAGGTGATGAAGGAAGACTTCCTGTGCAAGGTGCAGTCAGTCTGTGAAGAGGAGCATTTGGACGTGGAAGACTGTGTTTCTGCCTACATCGAAGCTGCAAGCAGAGACCCAGAGTCTGGCAACATAGTGCTCACCCTTCAGCTAGTCTACAGCCCTGTCAGGCTATGCAGGTCACAGTCAACCAACAAAAAAACAAAAAAGTCAAAAAACAAAAGAGAAAACACATTTGACCACTATTCAAATAGAAAGAGGAAGTAGCCAAGAAATGTTTTTGCATAGCTTGCATACCTCTCAACTGTAAGCAAATGCACAAAGAGGATAACTATTATTACTGTACACACAAACACTCAGTGACAAGAGGAAACCCACAGTTAGCAGGAAATGCCATACAGTCCCCTGTAAAAAAGAAACTCTACATCAAAAACTACAGAAGCATGTAAAATACTCAAGCCTCACATGCAGAGATAACAATATTATCACACCAAACAGTGGATTATGTTCCAGAGTCAAGAGATGCACAAATGTCTCAAATGTTAGAAAAGCACAAACTGTCACACTCACACACTCAGAAGAGCAAACATGCAGACAACTTCTGTGAAGCGAAGAAACAAAGGTATGCTAATAATAAGACAGAGAAACTAAGCAACCACATAGAGCACTAGCACTTTTTTTCTATAATACAAACACACAAAGAGGAATAACACAGACACACAACAGAGAGGAAGGCATACAAACACAATCTGTTTGTTGCTCTGTCTGCTGTGTAAAGGACTGATAACACACTTGCATCGACCTCTTGTGAGTAAACACTGCATTTATTTATCTTGTCTTCCTCCCACTACAGTAGCAGTGTCTTTTCTCTACACCTCACTCTTTCTCATGTGCCCTCCCTGTCTCACTCTCCACTTCAGGTGGGTGTGGCGTCTGCATTCATTTATTACTGTCTGCATGTGCTGAGTCTTACTGTTTGGAGCTAAAGGTTGGCCTGCTCTCACAGAGATGAAGGGGAAGGCCAGCTTATTAGATACCTCTGGTGTTGTTTAACAGTGCTTTCCATGTTAGGTCAGATTCCCAAAAATGATAAATTGACTTTAATGCCAAAATACACTTGATACACTGGAAAAAAATCTAAATCTTACCAAGTGTATTTTTCTCATTTCTAGTCAAAATATCTAATCACACTTAAAATGCAAAGACATAATCACCTAAAGAGTAACTTTTCAGTGAGATATAAGAACTTATTTTTAGACCGATTTTTTTTACTTGAATTAAGCAAAAAAATCTGCCAATGGAACAAGTGAAAATGATTTTGGTAAGATTTCTTGAAATAAGATTTTCAAGATCTATTGTCTAAAAATAAGTTCTTATATCTGAGTGAAAAGTTACTCTGTAGGTGATTATGTCTTATTTTAAGTGTGATGAGATATTTTGACTAGAACCGAGAAAAACACACTTGGTAAAATTTTGTTTTTTTTGCCAGTGTAATTTTTAGATAAGAAAAAAGTATGTAATCCTATGTGGATTAATGTAATACAAGGGATAAATAGTAGACTCGTGTAAAGGCTGTTTCTATATAATTTGTATTTGTCTCTACAAGTCATTAAATTAAGTGTTTACCACTTGAAGGCAAAACATCAAGCTAACATAATAGATGATTAAACACAACAGGAGCTCAAGGAAACACATTTCTGAAATATGCTTTTTGATTTAAGTTGCATTTGCAGTGCGTAGTGTTGAAAAGGATCTGACTACAGAAGTAGAATAGAAAATTCATAATTAGGTTTTTGTGAGTGTATAAACCTCTGAAAATGATTGTGTTTTTGCAGTAGCTTGTAAGGAAACAAAAAGGTGCATTATTGCCATCTACTATGTTTCAGCATGAACCAGAGACTAAGTAAGCACTTGCTTTTTTTCATGTTTATGTGTTTTGACTGGATACCACAGGGGAGGATAAGGTGAAGGACATTCACTTGTTGAAATCTTCAACTTCTATCTTAAGGCCAATTGCCTCTGGTGTTCACAGGTTCACACTTAGAGTAGTTATGATGGCCATTTTACACCAGTTCATATAGATGGTGTATCTTCGTAATTGCTTTTTGTTGCCAGGTATAATTTGCAACTTGTTAAAATACGAATGAGGGTTGTGATAGTGAGTTACTGTTATCACAGGTACACTTCCAGTATTAATGTATCTTTTCCTGGAGCACATAGTCAGGCCAGGGGAAAACAAACTGGAGTGCCACAACACATATATACTGAGAAAAACAATGACTAAGCAACACTATGCTCTGGGTTGTTGGGAATTAAAACCATTGCAGGTTTTCCCTGCAATGTAAAATAGTTGTGTACAATTGTGAATCTTTGGGCTGAACTGGGATTTACACACTGAAGCTTCTTCCTGTCATTGATTTTAAAATGAATACAGTAGCTAGATCCGTCTTCTCTGTAGCAGAAAACAAAAACAGTTTACCTGGTCTCCACTGTCAGCCTTACTGTATATCGCATGTGACATCCTGCTGAGTGAACAATGCATTCATTCATCAGCCCCTGTCTTCATCTGTGGAGTCCATTAATGAGGCGTACCCTGGAAGAATCAATACCTCGGAGAGCTAATGACTTCTCCACGAGGAAATGACGGGGGGGTGTGGTGCCACTAATAGGCTCTTCCATTATCTACATGGTATTCCTCTGCCATGGGTAGAATGATGAGCTGGGTCAAGTGAATAGAACAATGAATATTAAAGGCTTGCTCACTAAATCGTGGTTTTCAGATAAATATGAACACTTAAATTACACTTTTCAAGAGAAACGGGAGAGTAAAGGTGATCTGAGGATAACACACAGGTGAAGAGTCGTCACTGAATTAGAGATATTCATCTGTTCCAGTAGAAGGCCAATGCTGTATATTTCTCTCATTAGTCCCTCTCCTGTGGATGAAGGTACATGCTAATCAGTGCAAATAGCTGCTGTCCTCATAGGTTTAAATATGCATATGATTTACCCTTCATTGGGTAGACTGTTATGGACACCACTGTAGATCACTTTTACACTGAACTATTTGATTATGAAAATGTGCAGACAAGCATGTCAGTCACAAAACTAGGTGATGTTTTGTCTTCACTTTCCATAGCAGTATGAAACGATGTCATCCATCTTCAGATACACTCTACATGTTTAATAAAGAGTGAAACATATTCATCATGTGAGAACTCACAACATAAACACACAGTATGAATTAAAAAGTGTTCAGACATAGCCCTAATGGTTGCATTGCAGTCGGTTTGAATCAATACCAGGTGGTTGGAAATGTTTAGGAGTGGACAAAAAACAAAGCATATAAATCCACTATCCAAACTGAAACAATAAAAAGACTGTGTATGTGTGTGTTCAGGTACTCAGCAGTTGTAGTGGTGCAGAGCATGTCCGGGGGGATCTGGGAGTTTCCAATCACACTGACTGCAACAGAACCAGTGTTTGATGATGTTATCGTCATTGATGCCAATGAGTTGGACGAGACATCAGCTGTGGGGTTCCGTTTCACTAGCATCACCAGGTCTGTGTGTGCTTCGTCCAATTTGTTTTTGTCAACAAGAAAAGCTTTTGTAGTTTTGCAATGAAACATACTGTTACCACTGTACCAAGATTTCTCATCCTAGTTTGTGACACGCGTGTTGCACAAGGTTGTACAAGTATGAGGTTATGTGTCTGACTAATCAAAACCCACTGATGAAATTGGAGTGTCTGGGTCATCATGAAGTGCAATTTCTGGAGCAGGGATTTGTTTGGCAGCAGAAACCATTGCTGAGGAACTAATTTGAATCCCTGGTCACAAAGGTCTAAGCACTATCAAAGTCCTTGAGTACCTGAAGTTGTTCCTGGGGCCCTGACATGCTTCTGTTGTAGAAACAAGCTGACAATGGCTGAACATTGCCAAATGTTTGCACACATTTTCAAGTGAGGGTAGGCTCTTCTTGAAGTCAGTTTGATATCTGCGTTTCAGGAGACCAGAGCCGTTCATAGCGACATTCCTGCCAGGTAGCAGCAGTGAGTTCACTGTGACTCCAGCCTCAGGAATGCTTCCTCCTGTTGGTTCAGCAGGAGCGCTCATCACTGTGTCCTTCACACCCACCTCATATGGCAACAGACACAGAGCGAGGCTTATCATCAAGGTATCTACCTTTCTTTGTTCTGTAAATGAATTACATGCGGCTTAGTGGACTTTAAGACACTTTTTCTATAATTTTTAAGCATTGTAATGCTTTCAAGGAGTGCAAGAATTGATGTTTCTGTAACAAATGTCTGGGCATATGCTGCGGGGGGGGGGGGGGGGGGGGGGGGGGGGGTTATAAGATCATAAATGGTGATATTTTTTCCTTTGTACTCAAGATTATAACTTGTTCCTTTTTAGGACTTTAGGGGGCAGAAATGTAAATTGCTCCCCCCAAAAAATCTCCGTTCTCCAGTTCCTCTTTATTTTTATGAAAACAAATCACCTTGAAACCAAAAGTGAAAACAGGTTTAATAGCAGACCTAATACAGGCCTACCATTTTTACTTTTTTGTTACTGGTGCCCTGCTTGATGTCTGCTCTGTAGAAATAACCCACAGTTATGAAAGTCAGTATGACTGATGACTAACCTGTTATTTCACAGGCAGCAGACATGCAGTGGATCTACGAGGTGAGAGGTAAAACCCCTCGAAAGCTCCCACCACTCTGTCCCACATCCTCCTCAGTCATCCAGCCAGCCAGTAAACAGCAGGTGAACTTTGTGGTCCACAACCGTCGGCTTCCTGCTCTGGCAAACTCATCCCCTCTGAAAGCCCACAGATAAACACCTTCATCCCTTCTCATACAACTAAGGTTCTTTGCTTTTTGTATGTTTTTCACAATGTCACCTTCAATTAAAGTGATTCCTTTATAACTTTCAGGCATTTTGAGGCACATTGCCACACTAATTGTATTGGTTCCACCACTTGTTTATTTTTCTTTGAAATGGGTCATTAGTCTTGTTAGCATGTCTCATCAGTATTTCTAATGAGCTATGCATCTGCCAATGCAAACATGTTTTTTCCGACACAGTGACATATGACGGAAATTTAGCTGGATGAGACTGAAGATTGGATTCTTTGTAATTTATAATTTATGATTCTTAACTGAAAGAGACATGATACATGTTTTAACAGACTATATACATACAGATAGTTGGTGCTGCATATGCTATATTCTGAGGACACAAAAAACAAGGAATTTCTTGATAAAATCACTTCTGAAGTTCATTTGTTCCTCTTTGTGTCCTTCCCTTTCTTTATGGTTGGCATAGACATAATAAGGATAATTGATTAGGGATAAAGGCATTTTCTGGATTGAACTCATCACTGTTCCTCAAGAAAAGAGCCTTTGTCCCTGAAGTTTTACCCATTCAGCATGTATCAGATCTATGACCAGCAATAAATGCTAGTAATGGTTGTAATGTCCCTATTATGCCTCAGAGTCCACTTCAAGTAAAATGTTACCAGCCTTGCTTTATTCCCGCCTTCCCTTATGATCTGCTGTTAGATAGTAAAGACTCGGTCTATAAATTAAAGCCACCTCAGACTGCCGATTCGGGGATATTCCAACTACAGACTATACTTCACTAACTAGGACAACCTTGAAATATGCATTTTACTTTCACAAAATCTCTGTATCTTTCAATTAATAAATCAAATCATATGAACCCTAAAAGGCTGTAGCTTTTGCTGTGTGTGCTCATGCTCATTCAAAGTGGAAATGTAAGATTTTCTCAGTATTTAATATTGTAAGCAGCATAATATGAACAACATCTGTGCAATAACACTAGTCGATTTATTATTGATGATATGACTTGTGCTAACAAATCGTAAAGTGTGTTTATTAGCTACATAGATTGTTGCTTGAACAAAAAACCCAAAATATTCAATAGCTTAAATGTCCACAGAATAATACTACAGCTGCATGACTACTGAAGGAACAGACCATTTTTGTCTTATTCATATATTTTCTTAAATGATTTTTTCCCTTTGAGATTCATCCAGGTATTTGTGTTCATCTTGTGTTTATATTGCAAAGAAAACATGACGTATCAGTTAGCCCACATTTAATCATAAATGTAATAGGAGGACTTTAGTGCTTTTTGTTGATATGAAAGTAATGATGAATTAATCTGCTCATTGACAATATGAACCTATAAATGCTTTTTAAAAGCTAATTCGCTAAAAATAATACTGTCTCCTTTACTTCTGTTATATTCTTTTTCTTTGCTTTCTTCACTACATTTTTTGGTCATTATCTGGCAGTTTTTGTGTGACATATGTGATGTTGCATGACCAGGGTCATATGATGTGTTCTTAGGCCTAGTAGAAGACTCTGGAATTTAAAGTGTTGCCATGGTCCCTGTAAGTAAATGACAGATCTTTACTTTTAACATCAGAGTGCCTCGGACATTTATTATTGATTATTTGCTTGCCTCTTTTGTCCTCAATTCATCCGTCCCTGAACTTGCTGAATACAAGATATTTATACATATACAGTACATCAATAGTTCTTGCACTTATTTTTGCTTTTGTCCCAGTGTAGCACCCACTGGTAATGTTTTTACTGCAAAAATACTGACTGTCAGAGCTAAAGCGGAGCATCCACTGTGCAGTTTTATGTTGTCCCACACAGATGACAGAACATAGTGACAGCTTTGCTCGCCGATTAAAATGGCGGTCTTAGGACACGTTGGAAGAGAGGTTCACAGATGGACAAAAGTCTGACAGTCGCAGGAATTGAGTTTGACATTTGTCACATTGTGAAGCTGCTACAACTATCTCCACTGAACAAGATGGTGTTTTTAGAACTCAACATGAGATGGTGCATTGATTAATGCAGCACATGTTTATGATCTAAGATCTAAAATTGTCAATTGGATTTTCTTCTTTACATATAAAATCGACTTTTGTAATGGCTCAATCTGTTGCTTAGCTTAAATTTTTACATCTATTGATATGTAGATGACAAGTGTATCATTGACATATCATCATCCAGTTCTTATAAATATTGTTTCCAAGATTATTAGATCTGTGACTGATAATTAATTTCCAAGACAGTGAGAAATTTCAGCTCATTTTTTGTTGTTGTTTCTTCATCTTAGGTGCTGCACCAAATTCTGTAAATGATGCAGAAATGTAAAATACAATCAGTTTGACAAGATTTTTCAAGCAAAATAAGTATGAATACATAAAATAATAAATGTAATAAATGCAACATAGAGTAGGATGTGCATGTGTGATGCTCTCAGTGGCTTCCTGTGTGTCCACATATGGAGCTGTCCTATGGCTCACCTTGTGCCTGTGGAATTATTCACAAGGCAGTTACGCTCAGTTATGCGTCCATTAAGCACCATCTGCAGCCTGCTGGGGCAAGAATGGAAGCAGGGGAAGGAAAGAGAGCAGATAAAACAAGTAAGTAATAGTGGGAAGATGATGAGCAAGAGGGAGGAAGGAGAAATAGATGATGGAGGGAGCAAAGGGGTGAGAGAGCGAGGAAAGATTAGAGCGGCAGATAAAGTGAACTGTGAGCAGAAGGAGGAGATGCTCCATGTATTTTGCATATTACTCAGAGAAGCCAAGCGAGGTGTCTCTGCAGTAGCCTGTATAACCATGTATCAGCAAGCATGCACATGTTGTGTTTTTGCATTTGTTGATTTCCATCCATAGATTACCTGCAGGAATTTCCTCCCCTTCTTGCCTTCCTCTCCTACGTTGCCTCAGCAACAGATGAAATGAGCCAGCAGTTATTGGCTGATGGCTTGTTATGTAGCCCGGAGTAACGAGAGATCAGACACATAATAATGAAGTCATGATGACAAGCTGCCAAGTGCTGACATCCCAAAACTAAGCTGAACAAAACCGATCCATTGACCTCCCGTACCAACCCAGAAAACACTTTTTTTGAAGATTCCCTCTGAAAATACTTCAGTGCCACAGT
Source organism: Sphaeramia orbicularis (assembly GCF_902148855.1). NCBI lineage: Eukaryota > Metazoa > Chordata > Actinopteri > Kurtiformes > Apogonidae > Sphaeramia > Sphaeramia orbicularis. The sequence continues at coordinate 28,675,322 of NC_043958.1, read as the reverse complement.
TCTCTTCTATGCCAACTCATGTCAGAAGTCAGTACCTGTTTTATCATCAAATGAAGTAAAGTCTCCTTGAAAACTGCTTTTCCTGCACCAAGTCTGTCTGTGATATTCAGTGAAATATAATTACAATAATGCATTTTTGTGTGAATTAACTATCAGTAATTTTCCATAAGCAACTTCTTTATAAGTATAGGCTACTTGTGCATAAATAATGTTAAGATCAACTGAACATTGTTGATCAACTGAACGTTCAACATTATGTGTTAACACAAAGAAGATTAACTGCCGTTTTTATTTGAAAGGAGATTTGCTGCAACCCGCCAAAATGCACTTCAAGAATGGAGTGAACACTTCGGTGGACCTATAAAATCACATACTTTATCATTATTAAATTATGTGATTTAATACAGAGGGAGAAAAAATACCTGTTTTACTTTAATTCATTCATTGTCTGAAGCCACTTTATCCTCACTAGGGTCATGGGGGTCGCTTGGAGCTTATCCCAGCAACTTATGGGCGAAGGCGGGGTACACCCTGGACAAGTCGCCAGTTCATCACAGGGCTGACATGTAGAGACAAACAATCACTCTCACATTCACACCTATGGGCAATTTAGATTAACCAATTAACCTATCAGTTCATGTCTTTGGATGGTGGGAGGGAGCCGGAGTACCTGTTTTACCTGTTTTACCAAAACCAGGTAAGCTGAATCCAAATGTGAAATCAGAGTTTCTACTGACTCAAAATCCTCTATGTCAGGATTTTGGGTCAGTATGTAGCCATTACAAGCATATCAATGGAGAGGTTTAGTTGTACAGGGTGGGGAAGCAAAATTTACAATATTTTGAGGCAGGGATTGAAAGACAGTGTATGACCAATTAGTTTATTGAAAGTCATGAGAATTTATTTGCCACAAGAAAATGTACATAATAGAAAATGTTTTTATTCTATGTGTCCTCCTTCTTTCTCAATAACTGCCTTCACACGCTTCCTGAAACTTGCGCAAGTGTTCCTCAAATATTCAGGTGACAACTTCTTCCATTCTTCTTTAATAGTATCTTCCAGACTTTCTCGTAATAGTTTTGCTCATAGTCATTCTCTTCTTTACATTATAAACAGTCTTTATGGACACTCCAACTATTTTTGAAATCTCCTTTGGTGTGACGAGTGCATTCAGCAAATCACACACTCTTTGACGTTTGCTTTCCTGATTACTCATATGGGCAAAAGTTTCTGAAAAGGTATGGATAATAGTGTTAGGTATGATTATGACATCAGTATATGTTTGGTTTCAAAACAATTGACGTAGTGCCTGCTGAGAAAAAACAACTAAATGTTCATTGTAAATTTTGCTTCCCCACCCTGTATAAATATTAAGTGATCAAATTCAGAGGCTGAAAACCTGAAATACCTGAAAAAAAATCACAGCAGTAAAAAGTGCTGCAACATGGAAAGCTGGAATTTTCACTGGACTCGAACGCAGAGAACTTACTGGTGAACCTGTTCCCCTCTAAACTCAGCTCTCGAACTAATAGAATGAGAATCATTTTTGCAAGTGGTAAAGAATCTTCTGTTTAACCATAGAGCAACAAATTGTGATCAAGTAGTTGAGGACACGGTAAAAGCATATCTTCCATTCATATCTAAGATTCTGGAGAAAATAGTAGCCAATCAGTTATGTGACTTCCTTCAATCCAACAGTCTATTTGAGAATTTCCAGTCAGGTTTTAGGGAACATCATAGTACAGAAACGGCACTGGTCAGCGTTATCAATGACCTTCTAACTGCTTGGGATAAGGGTCTTGTTTCTATACTAGTTTTATTCGACCTATTAAAGGATCGGCATTAATGTGGTTCAAATCTTATCTAACAGATCGTTTTCAGTTTGCTAATAATGAATCCCCTCAGCGCACTACAGTAAGTTATGGAGTTCCTCAAGGCTCAGTTCTTGGACCAATACTGTTTATCTTATACATGCTTCCTTTAGGTAACATAATAAGGAAACACTCCCTCAACTTTCATTGTTACGTTGATGATACCCAATTCATTTATCTATTAAACCTGTTGAAGCCAGTCAGCTAACTAAACTACAGGAGTGCATTAAAGGTATTAAAGATTGGATGATCAACAAGTCTCTGCTGTTGAACTCAGACAAAACTGAAGTCATTGTGCTTGGCCCAAATACTGTTAGAGATGCAGTGTCGAGTGAAGTAGTCACCATGGATGGTGTTACCCTGGATCCCAAAACCACCGTGAGGAATCTAGGCATTATGTTCAATCGGGATGTATCTTTTAACTCACACATAAAACAGATTTCTAGAACTGTCTTTTTTCATCTGCGTAACATTGCTAAAATTAGGCATATTTTAACACTGACTGATGCGGAAAAATTTGTCCATGCTTTTATTACATCCAGACCAGATTATTGTAATTCATTCTTCCCAGCCTGTCCCAAAAAGTCTTTCTAGACCCTTCAATTAATCCAGAATGCTGCTGCTTGTGTACTGATTAGAACCAGTACCAGAGACCATATTTGTCCTGTGTTGGCTTCTCTGCACTGGCTCCCTGTAAAAGCTAGGATAGACTTTCAAATACTCCTCCTCACTTACAAAGCCCTTCATGCACACCTACTTATCTCAAAGAGCTTTTAGTTCCATACAATCCATCTGGAGCACTATGCTCTGAACATGCAGGCTTACTGGTGGTTTCTAGAATCTCCAAAAGTAGGACGGGAGCTAGAGTCATCAGCTATCAAGCTCCACTAATGTGGAACCACCTCCCTCTTTATGTTTTAGAGTTGGCCAAAAACCTTCCTTTTTGATGAATCTCATAGTTCATGTGGCTCAGGCTGCTTTTAGTTATGCTGCTATAGGCTTAGCCTGGGAGACTCATCATGATACACTGAGGTCTTCTCAGCTTCTCCTCCTCTCTGACCTCCTCTCTGCTCCTACTCTTCTCTGACTTTCTCTCTCCTAATCTTTTCCTCTATTCATGCCCCAGCAAATACATACTGACTTGACTTCATCCCCAGAGTCTCTGTGCTTTATCGCCTCACAGGTTTTCCCTGGATCATCCCTGGACCTGCTGTTTGGGTCCCTTTTCTCTACTGCCTTCATCGTCATCACTCACTTATCCATATTGTTTTGATAGTGTTTATTATATACTTACGTAGATGGTAGAGGTTTCTATTATTTGTACAAACAGTTGCAGTACTAGTATATCCACTGTTAATACTTTTACTTGTAGTAGTAGTATTAACAGTTATGGACATTTGTTCTAGCCATTGGTATTTATAATAGCACCAGCTGTTCTACTTTTTAACAGTTAAAGTTCAGTTTGCTGTGCCTTTATGTGTCCCCCCAATCTCTCTCTCTTTTTCTCTTCCTCTACCCTCTCTCTTTAACCCCAGCAAGGCAGATGACCATCCTCCAGGAGACAGGGTCTGCTCGAGGTTTCTGCCTGTTAAAAGGAAGTTTTTTCTCACCACTGTCACCTGGTGTTTGCTCCTGAAGGATTCGGTTGGGTTTCTGTAAATTGGCTTGAGAGTCTGCTTTCAAATCAGCTCTATATGTAAAGTGTCATGAGATAACTTTTGTTATGATTTGGCGCTATATAAACACATTTTGATTGACTGACTGATATGAACAGATGAGTCGCAGAAGGTTGCTCAAAATTAATTTCCTCCACTTGAATCTTGATTTTTTTTTTTCCCTCCAGTTTTGGTGATGTAAGTAATAAATGGGAGAGTTATTTCATCCAGATATTTCTAAAATGGAAACCAGGTACCAAGGGGCTTCAACCCAAATGTGATGGGGATTACTGTTGGTTCAGCAGGAAACCGTCACAACCAACAAGAACAAGACACAGTCTCTTCTTTATTGGGATGGATGTGCAAGTAAATTTAACCAGTTTGCCATATTATGTTCGAATGATGAATACACAATAAAAGCTGCACAAGTAGAAAATGTATGTTTTTTACATGTTCACATTCAAAATCACAGCTTCCTGGTGGCATTCTTCAGCCTTCCTGATTTAGTCAAGATCAGATATTTTTTTATAAACAAACACATAAAACAAGACAATTCCTAAAGAAACCTTTCTTAACATACTTAGGTTTATTCTTCTTTGGGCTTTCATACCCATAGTAAGTTTGACCAATTTATCTCAGTGTTTAGTCTTTTTTACTTGGTCACATATCTCAAAATCCTGACGAGCAGGAGGATTGGTTGGGCGTTGTCCAGCCAGTGCTGCGAGCGTTTATGGGTGATATCACAATAACCACTGTGACTCACATCCAAGCAAGATGGGTATTGGAAACTTTGGGCAGCGTCGCTTCATGGGCATGGATGCTGTTCAAAGCCAGGAAGTCAAGGCGCTTGATTATCAAGAAGAGCAGAGTTACCAGCAAATTTAGTCTTCAAGTCCAGGATGAGGTCATCCCATCCATCGAGGGCAATCCAATAAAGTGCCAGGGGAAGTGGTTCAATGCGTCATTGACAGATGGTGCCAATGTCGAAGAGGCAGTGAAGCAGACTGAAGAGTGGCTGAAGAGGATCGACAGATCTCTACTTCCGGGCAAGTTCAAGACCTGGCTGTACCAACATGGCCACTTGCCCAGGCTCCTTTGGCTCTTCACTGTTTACGAGTTCCCCATAACAGCCGTAGAGGTCATTGAGAGGAAGACCAACAAACATCTATGAAGATGGCTTGGTATTCCCCCAAGTTTCTCCTCAGTGGGACTTTACATCCGGTCTGGGCAGCTGCAGCTCCCTGTATCATCAGTTGTGGAGGAGTACAAGGTGGCAAAGTGCAGAGTTGTGTTGAGTCTGAGGGATTCCAACGATAATCTGGTCAAACAAGCAGGCGTCACAACCAGGTCCGGGTGCAAGTGGGCTGTCAATGCAGCTGTGGAGCAGGCAGTGAGCACTCTGAAGCTGCGTGACATCATCGGCAACCAGTGCATCCATCAGCAAGGCCTTGGCACTGCTCATTTCCAGACTTGGAGTGATGCAAATGCAAGGTCCAGATGAGACATGGTGCAGGCAGCGGTCCGGAGCAGGGAGGAGGAGAAACGGATAGCCAGGGCAGTGGAACAAGGTTCCCAGGGGGCGTGGACAAAATGGGATCTGCCCAAGCATAAGGACACATGGTCAGAGCTTAGGCGACTGGAGCCTTACCACATCTCCTTCCTCTTGAGGTCCGTGTATGACACCCTTCCTTCGCCATCACACCTGCACACGTGGGGGCTGAGAGAGGATCCACTCTGCAAGCTCTGTAGCCAGAAGGGAACTTTAGCACACATACTGTCCGGGTGCAAAACAGCTTTAACCCAAGGACGGTATAGGTGGTGCCACAATTAAGTTCTCCTCTCACTTACTGACACCATAGAGCAGGAGAGAGGCAAAAAGAGACCAGCTGGCACAGTCACAAGGAGTGCGATCACCTTCATTAAGGAAGGAGCTAGGCCTACTAAGACCATAAAAACAAAGCCCATCATTCTTCAAACTGCAAGCTCCTGGGAGATGAGGGTTGATGTAGGAAGGAGGTTGCAGTTTCCGGAGGTGGTCCAAACAACCCTCCAGCCATACATTGTGCTGTGGTCAACCAAAGACCAGAGGAAAATTCTGGTCGAACTGACAGTGCCATGGGAGGAAGGTTGTGAGGAGGCCCACGAAAGGAAGGCCGCGAAGTACCAGTCTCTGATCCAAGAGTGTAGAGACGAGGGCTGGCAGGCATGGTTGTTCCTGGTGGAGATTGGGTGCTGGGGCTTCCCAGCCCAGTCGGTATGGCATTTGCTGTCAGCTCTGGGTCTGGATGAGGATAACAAAATGCAAGCTGCTCGCAGGATGGAGGAGGAGGTAGAACGTGCCTCATGTTGGATCTGGAGTAAGCAAGAGGAGGAAGGCTGGAGGCCAGGAGCAGGTGGGCAGTGAGCTGGCCACTCATTGCCAGCCCACCAACAGGAGAGTGTTGTGGTTGAGGGCCGAAACACTCAGTGAAGGTTGTGCACCACCTGATGACACCTACTCCTGGCCAATGGCTACAGCTACCTGCTAAGGTAGCTGAGAAAAAGCACTCAAAGTGTATGCAACAAGGCATTTGTTTTTTGTTCAGCTACAGACCAAAAGGTCCTTTATCATTACTCATTAATAAAAAGTTTAATGGAAAAGGCCTTTTACAGTCAAAGACATCATATTGCGTCTCTGTTCACATATTTATACATTACATCTGTTGAGCAAGTGCTAATTTACATTCAGAGTTACTCTTGGGTTCAGTAACAGCTTTGTACACACCTCATCAAAATTTAAGACCGATTGAAAAATTGCATGAATTTACATTTTGCACTGTTGGATCTTAAATGTTCTATGTAGAGTTTGAAAATGCAAAAAGAAGAAATAGGAGTGAGACAAAAAAAATATTTGAGTAAGCAATTTATTGAAAACAATCAAACTGAAATAGGCTGTTCATTAGCTGATCAAAAGTTTAAGACCACAGCCTTTAAAAGCCAAAATCTGAAAAAAAAAAAAAAATCTGGATTCAGTGTTATTTTCTGTCAGGTATTCACACTGTCATGACCTGATGACAAAGGCAAAAAAGTTCTCTCTCTTTGAACATGGTCGGGTTGTTGAGCTGCATAAGCAAGACCTCTCACAACATGCCATTGCTACGAGGTTGGATGTAGTAAGCCAGTCATTTTGATTTTTTTAAAAGATCCAGAGGGTTATGGAACAAAAAAATCAAGTGGTAGACCCAAAAAAATATCACTGGCGCTGAGCCAGAGGATCCAGTTGGCTGTCCATCAAGATACGGGACGATCCTCAATCCAAATTAAGGCCATGACTGGTGCCAACTGCAGCCCAATAACCATCAGACGGCATCTGCCAGAGAAGGGCTTTAAGAACAAAAACCATTTTCAAAGGTCTGGTCTCCTTCAACGCCACAAAATTGCCCGTTTGGACTTTGCAAGAAAGCACCAAATATGGGACACTGAAAGGTGGAAGAAAGTTTTATTCTCTTATGAGAAAACATTTAACCTTGACATTCCTGATGGCTTCCAATGTTACTGGCATGACAAGGAGATCTCACTGGAGATGTTTCCAAGTGGCACAGTGGAGGGGGTGCCATCATGATCTGTGGTGCTTTTTGCTTCAAGTGGAATAATGAAGCTTCAGGTTGTGCAGGGGCATCAAACGGCAGCTAGCTATGTGGAGATGTAAGGGGCAAGGGGTCTGTATGGTAATGACTGGATTTAAAAACAGGACAACGCTGCAGTTCACAATGCCCATCTGACAAAGGACTTCTTTCAGAAGAATATTGTCACTCTTTTGGACCATGCTCCCTTGATCTTGTGGTGGAAAAATTTACTTTTTATATTTTATACTCTTTTAATATGTTATACTGTTCAGTACATGCTGAGTCATTGTTATGTGTGATGTTTACCACTCTGTAGCAACCCCGACTTGGGGACGAAGTTCTTACCTTGAGTTGAAACCCAAACACCTAAATGTCTGAATGTGTAGATAGAGGATGGCGCCTGTATTCAAGCAAGGTTAGAGTGAAGAGGTCATCATGACCTCTTCACGGAGCAGAGAAGGAGTAGTATGGGGTGTTACGATGTACGTAAGGAATGACATCATAGTTTGAGGGGGTTGGATTTGGTTCTATATAATCTTTAGTTTTCTCTTGTTTAATCAAACTTCATTTACAGAGCTTTGTCTGTGATTGATTTCTCAATAAATGCATTTATTATTTTAACTCTAACTTTCTCCCTTTTTCTTTGTGTGAGTTAACAGTTGAACGGTAAATTTCCACGACAGTCTCAATCCAGTTGAGAACATTTGGGGATGGATGGCAAGGGAAGTTAACAAAAATGGACATCAGTTCCAGACAGTGGATTCAAAATGACTGTCTTGCTGTGTCCAACCTCAGCAGCGATGGCACGTTGAGGCCTTTCTTACGCAGCTCAACAATCCAACCACGTTCAAAGAGAGAAAGCTTTTTTGCAGCAGGAGGTCATGAAAATGTGAAAACCTGACAGAAAATGACAGTGAATCCACATTTTTGCACAGATTTTAGTTTTTAAAAGCTGTGGTCTTAAACTTTTGATCGACTGATGAACAGCCTATTTCAGTTTAATTGTTGTTTTCAATAAATTGCTTACTCAAATATTTTTAGTCCCACTCCTATTTCTTCTTTTTGCATTTTGAAACTCTACTTACAACCTTCTTACAACCGTGCAAAATGTAAATTCATGCAATTTTTAAACTGGTCTTAAAATTTAGAGTGTATAAACTCCGCATTTATTCACACAGCTACCAAGTAATGTAAACAATGACAAAATATAATAAGTATTTATTGGTCCAACAGAATGTATTTCAAATTTCATTTATGGGCAGGTCATGTGTAGTGGATTACATTTTAGAAGAACCCTGCCAGCTCTAGGCTTTACCACTCGCTGTGTCTTACATAAGCTTTGTTAAAATGTGATATCACCTTACCTGAAAATGTTGAATTTATCTAATCCCAGTACATAAACCTGACAAACTAAACCTTCCTCAGAAACACCAGGACATGCTGTAGGAGCCTTGGAAATTACAGTTAAAAAAACAGGACAGAGTATGCGAACATTGTAGGTTTCAAACAACTTTGATGCCAATTGACAGGCGAGCCATATGGCGCTGCATTAACTAATCCTGCTCGTTTCCCAGACATTCCTAAATGGATTATCTACTTGGCTGCTTAATACTATTTCATTTTCATTCTGTCACAGAGAGTCCTATCCCCATACATCACTCACACTGGGATTCAATTAGCATGGCAGTAATTAAGCAGGGGCTGTTTCTCCCTGAAATGCACACAAAATTATTTGACAGCCTGCAAGTGGCAGGGAAAGCAGAAGTGTGTGTGTGTGTGTGTGTGTGTGTGTGTGTAGGTGTGTGTGTGTGTGTGTGTGTGTGTGCGTGTGTGTGCGTGTGTGTGTTTGTCTTTTATGACAGAGAAGGAAAGGAGTGGGTGATAAAACAAAGTAAGATATTGTCACTTTGTCTAATACCGTCGCCACTTGTTACTAAGGAAATTCAGCGGTTGTCAAGTGACACACACACACACTCCCACACTGGACTGTTTTTATCGTGGTGTCGACTGTAGGTGCTTTCATTTCCAATTAGGTTTGAATTTATTGATTTATTTGGTAACTGAGTCAGTGCATGTAACAATCGGACTCGCAGTACGATAGATGGAAAGGGCAAAGGCTTGAACGTATTGATTTTTGGCAAGTCTTACAAATAAAATATAGAAAATTGATGATGTGCAGATATTATTTTATCTTTTTGAAGTTGGACCAACAGAATATTTTGGAATTGACAGCAGCAGTGAATTTCTGATTAGATATCTCAATAGAATAAATAATGAATAATCCTGAACTACTACTTTACAATAAAAATGTTAACCATCATTCATCAATCATCAATCCTTAATGGTTTGTAATGTATTAGTGTCCAAACCTGAGAACAAGAACAAAATCCTAGAGAATTTATTTCAACTATGACGTTTCCAGCAGCATCACCCCTCTTAAGGCCTTCTAGAGAAACATAGAGAAGCCTCTTAAAAACCAGAATCCCTTTGTGTTACATCATGTGATCTATAAATCTTACATTAGGAGGGTTTTACTCAGGGAATGTTTGTCTCTGAGCTACCATTCTGTCATTAATTCATAGAAGTTCACTTTTCAACTCAATGCTGTATCTTTAAAGCTATAGCTAGCTGGCACTTTACACTTCAGTTGTCTTTATTAGTGACCCACAAATTAGTGACTTTTATTCTGGAAATATTTTACCCTTAGACCATTGAAACCAGTCTTAGATGAAGCAGCTATTTTTATTCCAGAGGGTGCTCATATTCTCCTATTTCTCATTATTTTTGTGAGTATTTGTTTAACAACAGCATGTTCTCCCCATGTTTGTGTGGGTTCTCTCCAGGTGCTCCTGGATCCTCCCACCATCCAAAGACATGCACTGATAGGTTAATTGGTCAACCTAAAATTGTCCATGAGTGTGAATGTGAGAAGGATTGGTTGTTCGTCTTTATATGAACTGGCAACTCATCCAGGGTGTACCCCCCCTTGCTCATAGGTAGCTGGGATAGGCTCCAGCATCCCCTGTGACCCTAGTGAGGATAAAGCAGGTTCAGAAGATGGATGGATGGATGTTTTACAGCATCTCATTAATGAGCATATTTGCTTCATATTTTTTCTTTCTAATGTCTGAGTGCAATGTAATGATTTGTTAATACATAAGCCTCTCAGAAATCATTACAGATTGTACAATACTAGAATGGTATTAATTCCATACTATTCTACCTTGGACATCCCAGTTCATGTAATTTTCTTACATTCATGTACAAACACATTATGTTCGTGCAGCCTTGTGAAATCTTAAAGAACAGCTGCTATATGCAATGAATAGTAACACTTGCAAACAGAAAAATAATCTATTTTGGGAAAATGACAAAATGAATCCAAGTTTGGTTGCTGCAGATTTAATTTATTTGTATTAATGTGATTTCAACCCAGTGATTTACATAAATAAGCAAATTGTCCTGAATTGTTCCTTAGATTTTCAGCAAAATTTCTAATCCGCTGATAAGTTTTAGAAACCACATACTAATGATGCTCTGAGGGCCAAGCTTAAAAAACTCACTATTTGGAGAGCTTTAGAAATTTCAAGACACTCCATGACAGGAATTGTGGGTAGGTTGGGATGTAATGATCAGATTATTGATGTGGTTACTCCATTTAGGCTACGTTTAGACCGCAGGTCTGAATGCACAATTCGTATTTTTTTTTTTGTGAAATACAATTTTTTTGTGTGCTCATTCATATTACACATTAAATGTGACTTCTATCAGTTTTGAGTATGAACTGAATGCAACCCTGAGTGATCCACATGCACAAAAGAGGCTCCGACGTAATACGTGACCATGCAGGCATGCCCTGTGTTTATGAAAGTAACACTCCTGGGATGCAGAATTGTGACATTTGTTGAATTTCAGTGACGTAAAGGTTGGATAAATGCGACCTGGCTGTTCAGACTGACGTTGTATTGCAAAATATCAGATAGGAATTGGATTTAGGACCACATATGAAAGTGGCCTGGGTTGGATGTGAAAAAATCAAATTTGTGCTGTTCAAACTGTCTTTAACAGATCGGATACTGGTCACATATGGGTAAAAAAATCAGATTTGGGCCACATTTGCCTGCATATTTGTCTGAATATTTGTCCAACAGCCTGAACTTGGAGCAAATTTTGTCTTTTTTAAGTACAATTTTAGAGCTCAGCTCAGTCAAAAAGTCTTCTGCAGACTTTGTCGTCTTATCACACATCTTCACGCTCACAAAAACACTCCAGAAATGGTCCAGTGTCCTCCCTCACCTACTGGTTGGAGTGTCCAATCACTCATCAGCTCCTTCTCCCACCGAAACAACTGCAAGGTTCTTTGAAGTGAAATCTAATTATTACTGCGGCGCTTCCTCTGCGAACAGTGCATGTTCGTCTCTACAGTTATGCCTTGGAGCGTGAGTGCATTTGTGTGTGTGTGTGTGTTACTGCACACCTATCAAAACTCCCTCTGGTGAACATGACAGAAGAGATGGGGAGAAAGAACAAGCTGCTCAACCCTGCTTTCATCTTCTTCCCCTTTTTACTGCCTGAAAATGCAGCTTTGACACTTAAAAAATCATTGTGTGTGTGCGTGTGTGTGAGAAAAGAGATAGTCATGCAGCTGAAGATAGCAGGAGATTCACTTTCTGCATACATCAGTGTTTGATAAATTATCACTGACTTTTGTGTGTGTGTGTGTGTGTGTGTGTGTGTGTGTGTGTGTGTGTGTGTGTGTGTAATAGACAGCATGCATGTTGCTGTGTCACACATTTGGAAGCAGCGTCGTGATTTGACAGATTGTTGTGTGTTGACTTGCTGCTGTGTGTGCTTCATCTGAATGTGTTCGTACACTCTGAAAGCTGATGCTTCTATATCTTGGTGAATGATGCTCTGGCATTGTTTTTTTGTTTGTATATTTGTGTGTTGTAAGTGTGCATTTGTATGACTGCTGTGAAACTATCCACAACCAACACCTGTGTCTTGTTTCTGGCGCCGATGGAGACAGATAGAGAGCTGGAAACACTTGGCAGCAGGATATGAAATATGCTAATGAAACACCATTATAAGAACCCATCATCACACACATTGGAGGAAGAAAATGAAAAACTTAGCAAAGGATTTTGTCTCTTTCCGACCTTGTTTCTAGACAAAATTGGAATTATCTTGCCCTCCTGAGGGCAACATTTGCTGCTTTTGAGAAATTGTACTTAGGCTGGGAAAGTGCAGACTGCATTGGAACATCAATCATAATGGAAACAAACTAATTTCTTTTTGTTTAAGGGGACAGTGTACTTGCCCACAGAAGAGATTATGGGTTGCTTACAAATGACATTAGCATCATTTGTAAGCTGTTTGTTTCCTGCAGTACACATGCAATATAAAGGGAGTAGATGCCTCTAACAGCAGGGGTGGCTGTAAAACATTAAAATCACCAGGCATTTCTTGGTTAGTAAGTGGACTCCTGAGGCCTATTCAGTCCATTTTAACCAGAAAAAAACCCTATTTAAAAGCTACAACATTATTAAAAGTAATAACATGCATTCCGAAAATACCAACATTAACCTCCTTTCTTCAAACTTTATAATCAAGTCTCCGACTTGAAAAGTCAGAGAAAAGCAAATCTCTCGTCCACATTAATGCCTGCATGCCCATGGTAGATTTATTGTTATACCACTTATATAAAGTGTAAATCTGAAAGCTACTGTAATCACATCTGAAAAATGAACACATGCCTGTATAGTTTGCACTCTTCTGTCTACCTAACTGCAAAGCAAATGAGATACATTGGATTTTTGGTTTTTCTAAGGAATTACTCAAATGCTGTGCAGATCCAACGTGATAGCATGACTTGCGTAAATATACAAGCTACTTTTAATTGCTGTGTTATCTGTACACATTGTAAGCTTTCTGTGTGTATGTTCATGCCGAGTCAAATACCACGCACTGAAGGTTAGGGTTAGGGGTTAGGGTTAAGGGTTAGGGTTATATGAACCGGAGATCTTGGTGTATATTGACACGCTATCAAATGGCGTTGAATAACACGCGAAAGGTTGAAAATGCGTACACACTACCAAATGCCATAAGAATTGGCGTGACATATGTTGCGATTTCATGAGATCAGTCCCACAGATCCATTATTGATGCTTTCCAGAAGCTACAATTAACAATAATGCAGTGCTTATTTCAAGATGCAACACAGAAAAGTGCTTAAACCACACACTTGTGTTAATCTGTGGAGGGATCTCCTTAGTGGTATGGAACTGGGTTTTCTGAAGCTGTATCAGTCAAGGTGAATCTGTCTTCTCAGGTAGACCAACCAGCTGTAACTGACTGCTGAAAGTAGTAATAATGTTGTATATTTTGTGACAATGGCACCTTGATGTGGGTGGGACATGTTAGACAGGAACTGAATGTATTGTATTGTACATATCAGTGTTTCCCTTTCTGAGCCATGGCACATATTTTACATTAGAAAAATCACAAGGCACACCACCAAACAAAAATGCCACAAAAAGTATATTTATTAAAATATAATGCAAATCTGCAAACCTTGTGAGGGTCTTTGCCACCTTCTTCTTTCTTGCTCTCCCCCCTTCACCCCCCCATGTCAGGTCCGGCATCGAAATGTGGTTCAACAAAACTCCTAATGAAGACAGTAGATCATCAAGGGGAGCTTCATATACTTTATGAAGTTTCCCTTGGCAAAGCAAATTTGTTCAGCACCAAAAGGAACCAGACTACCATTCTGCTGTTATGATGCTGGGCAAGAAAAATTAAAAAAAAAAAAAAAGAAAGAAATATAATGCAAATCTAGTCTCAATTTACTTACTCAGTGTGCAACCTGGGCCTATTTAGTTGAACACAAAGCTGATATTCTTGGAGCAATTGAAGAAAGACACACATGAATCTTCCTCAACAACTCTGAGTCTCTTTTTTTTGTCTTTATATCAGTCACGCTTGAAAAGCCGACCTTGCATAGACAGGTTGTGGAGAAAGGGAACAGAAGTGAAATAGCTTTGTTTTCCAGAATGGGGAACTCCTTCAGACATCGGGGGTGCACGGGTGACATTGTCACGGGGCATTATGAACAAGAAAGCTGAGAGGGGTGCGTCAGCGACCCCTTGGACGGACCCCCCAGTTTACAGATTGAGGTTCATTGTATAATAGTATGGGAGGCATATCTCCCCCCGCCCCAACCTGATACCTGGGGTTTGTGGGTAACCCGCTGATCCGCACATCGCTAGTGAGGGGGGCTTTATCAACAGAACGCACCGCATTGGGGCTGGTTCACTTTCACTTTTATTTTGCAAAGGGAAACAGGAGAGTGTTGTTGATCATTGGTGCGTGCAGTTGTATGGATCTGTATCATGCTGCTTGTTTACAGTACCATTCATTCATTTTCTGAACCCACTTTACTAGGGTCACAGGGGGTCTCTTTGAGCCCATCCCAGCTATTTATGGGCGAAGGCGGGGTACAGCCTGGACATGTCGCCAGTTCATTGCAGGGCTGACATATAGAGATAAACAATCCCTCTCACATTCACACCTATGGGCAATTTAGATTAACCAGTTAACCTATCAGTGCATGTCTTTGGATGGTGGGAGGAAGCCGGAGTACCCGGAGAGAACCCACGCAGACACGGGGAGAACATGCAAACTCCACACGGAAAGGTCCCACCCCCATCGACTGGTGTTGGAATCAAACCCAGGACTTTCTTGCTGTGAGGCACGAGTGCTAACCACTGCACCACCATGTCACCCATTTACAGTACAGTACCAGTTTACCAGTTTACAGTACCCATCAGGTGAAGTTGGATAATTTTCCATGGCACACCTGATGATTTCTCACAGCACACTTAAGTGCCACGGCACACTGGTTGGGAAACACTAGTATTAAACTGTATATATAGTCTCCAAAGTTGACATGGTGGAAGCAGAAAATGAGTGAGTATTAGGATCTGAGCAATGGCTGACGACCAGGTCAGAGCATCTCCAAAACAGGTGGTCCTGTCTGGTGTTAAAGTAGGACCACATAATCTCAATCGAACATCTTTAGTTAATATTTACAGTATATTTATGCCTTAAATTTCTGTTAAATTATAGGAATACTGACAGTGGAATATTTGGTTAAAGAACCACTCAGTTGTTAACAATACCATGTTTTATCACACAGATGGGTAATAATAAGAAGGGAACTGGATACTCTTGTACTGTATTTATTGTTGCTTATTTTACAAAGGATTTGCCTTGTAAATGAACACTGTCATAAACGTAAATGTCTGAATGAGTCTTTGGGTTGACTGCTTCCTCTTCCATATCAAGACTTGATTGGTTTTCATCACACTCTTTTTTGAGATCGACAGAGGCCAATGTCGAAAAACAGGAAAGTGACCAAAACAGACGCAAAGATGCTTCTTGTGAGTATGATGCTTTAATTACTTGATGATATGTTGAGTATTTTATTAAATGATTCAAGATTTTTGTAATGCAAGAGAATGACTAATAAGTTGGTTATTAGTTTAAATTCTTTAACAAAAATTGTAAGTCTGCTCAACAGTTTTTGCAATCCGAGCAAACAAATATTAGCAAACATGTTGATCAAGTTTGCACATATATATATATATATATATATATATATATATATATATATATATATATATATATATATATATATATGTATGTATGTATATATATATATATATATATATATATACACACACACACACACACACACACACACACACATATATATATATATATATGTATTCATTCATTTTCTGAGCCCGCTTTATCCTCACTAGGGTGATGGGGGTCGCTTGGAGCCTATCCCAGCTACATAGGGGCAAAGGCAGGGTACACTCTGGACAAGTTGCCAGTTCATCGCAGGGCTGAACATATAGAGACAAACAATCACTCTCACATTCACACCTATGGGCAATTTAGATTAACCAATTAACCTATCAGTGCATGTCTTTGGATGGTGGGAGGAAGCCGGAGTACCCGGAGAGAACCCACGCAGACACGGGGAGAACATGCAAACTCCACACAGAAAGGTCCCACCCATCGACAGGTTTTGGAATCGAACCCAGGACCTTCTTGCTGTGAGGCACGAGTGCTATGCACTGCACCACCGCGTTGCCCCATATATATATGTAAAAGTGTATTTCACATTTACTTATAGAAACATTGCCAGCTGGGTAAATTCTCAAATATATATGTAACTCTTGCTGAAGCAGTTTAAAAATTATAAAAGTCTCCAAGGTTACCTCAAGAAGCATTTACTGCAATATATTACATTTCAATAAAACAATGAATTACGTTATAATAATATACATTGTAATTGCCCCTGTTGTCATAATGACATACTGCATTCATCTCATTTTTAACTTAATTTTGGTTTTAATCATAGACTTTGAATCAACCTGTATGATCAAGTTTGTTTTCCATTGTAACTTAACAATTTCTCATTTCTCATCCTGTCTGTGCTTCTGTAAGAAAAGCATCAAAACTTTTTCAATCTTATTTTTTCCTTTCTTTTGTGGTTAAGGATACACACAACAAACTGTCAGCATCTACTGTGCATGGACCATAATAAACAAATAATATTAGATTGGCGTCATTATGAATCAGTGTAAATTTTTTTAAAAAATGAATAAAATTGCCTCACTAAAGCGGCGGAATTGTCCTTGACCTCTCCAACCTGGAATTTCCTGTGTAATGTGGGGTGTCTTATCTTTCGTCCATACAAAATGTGCTGTAGCTTTTTTTAATCAGGACTTGTGCATAAATAATAAGAGCAATAATACTTGTTTTTCTTTTTCTAGTTAAAAATCTTCCTGCTGTTGCTCTTCTTTGACTTCGGTAAGATTTCAGTGTAAATAATTTGTCAGAAATGCTGCATGTTGTCTTATTCTGGGTAATGGGTTGATTAGATAAGGTGTTTGAACATAACTACAACAACTTTTCCCATTAATCAAAAATGAAAATAAGAAGAGAAACAATCATGGGAAGTAAAAGCAATCCCATTGTAGTTAATGTGTGATTTGATGTCTGCATAAGAATAACCGAAGATCAAATCAATCTGTATCAAACACAGTGTCATGTTGTTTTTTATGGCATCATACCTACTTACCGGTACATTTTTGTGTTGAATCTAATAATGCTGAACTGAACTGTGTATAATAATGGTGAATGGTATTAAACTATACATTATATGTGTTCATTTAGGTCATCACTGAACTTCAAGTTTTATGTAACATAATGTCTAACATTGTTATCAGTGGTGCATGAGATACTCACATCTCAGCCCTGTCCACACCTTGCATTAACATGTGTCAAGTTTCCAGCCTTTGGTACTGGAATGATCACATCTAATCAAATCTCACATTTCCGAGCCTCTATACAATAAAATAAGCTCATCTATGACCCAGAACACGGCATATGCTTTCATTTCAAGATGATCAGGCTGCATTTGTAATGTTTAAAGGCAAATGTAATTCATTATGTAGAAACCCAATGGCTTTTAAGGTGGAGTGGTTTCTTGTCTGGTACTGAATGGGTGTCAGTACACCTTAAATTTTGACATGACAACCAATTTTTCTTTGTTTTATTATAATAACGTTTGAATTTACTCTGAGTTTTTACAAACATATACATTGTCAGCAGCGGCAGCTGGTGAAATGATTTTTTGGTGGGGCACAACATCCAAATCAGTTTTCAGCTGTACTGTAACCACATATCACCACTTGGATACACCAAAGTACATGCACCACTATTTTAAAATATTAATTTAAATTAGACTAAAAATACACAGTATGTGTTTTCAGTCAGTTCTTTTTCATATGTACATTTCACCCGTCTATTCTTCAAACATTCAAATTTTTCAATGACTATGTCTTTTCCACTGACAGTATGAACATTGTATTTAGACCAATGGTGAAGGTAGTGCAGGTAGATCACATGGCATTAAAAAAAAAAAGAATATCAATGTAAGGGCTAAAACATATCAATAACATATCAATAATACTTTGTGACTTGAGTGTGTTTTGTTATTATATGTGTCCGAATGTGAATGCAGCAATGCGTAGCACTGTTGTCCAAAACAAATTCTCCACTGATATTCAAACATTTTGGCTCCCATATCTCAACAAAGTCATCTCTTTATACATTTGTTTAAATTTAAGCACATATGACATTGTTGTAACTCACTGACATGTTCATATTTCATAACCCTAACCCTCACCACACAAATAGAAATCCAAAAAGCTCTTCCTAGTTGCTCATATTTTTCAAATTATATAACCCCTTTAAATTGGGATTTCCTTCCCTATTAATAATTGTTTTTTTCTGAATATTCTTTGGTAGTTAGTTATTTTTTGCCTTAAACCAAACTTGAGCTGTTTGAAAATTGATCTGATCATTGAGTTTTAGTATTTTTAACTGGATGAATAATGAGTTGTGTGGTCTCTGTACCCAAATTTGTGAATGATTCTTAATGATTTTTTTTGCAGTATAATTAAAGAATGTAATGTCCTCGTAGTTATTTCCCCAGACTTCTGCACAGTTGTTGAAATATGATGAAACCAGTGAAGAGTAATGAATAACAGTACAAAAAAAACCCCCCCAAAAAAACCCTGTGGAATAAAAGAAAGAATATCACACTGCTAATTAAAAAACAAATCTGATAATAGATCCAATTTGTGTAATTGTACATTAGACTGGAGGTAATGTAATAGTTCTTGTTAAAAATATGCCATCAAAAATAAGTAGTTCAGTTTTGTTGTTGTGTGCTGACCTTTTACAGTGTGTACTTGGTGCATTTACTGTGGCTGAAGGTGAATATATGTTAATCGGTGTTGTCATTTTAGGGAGCGACTCCTGTTAGACCCTGGTTGAACAGTGAGGTGATGCAGAAGAACGCAGCCTTGGTGGGGACGAAGATGTGCCGGTCAGAGGCCCTGTTGTACTGTAGAAAACTGTACGGTGACCTGCTGAGTGTTCAGAGTGAGGAGGAGCAGCAGGAAGGATGAAGTTCCTGTATAGCGCCACAAGAACCCTGAGTAACATCAGCCTCACTGGACACGTTTGGCTGGGCCTTCACAGGTACTCTGTCTAAGAAGTTTTAGCATTTTGTTAAAGAGAGATTACTGTAAAGATTAGCAGGAGATGTAAAAGTTGGACTTCATGATACAAAGCAGTTATTTAAAACTAAAACTATACGTAGTATTGAAGAAATCATATGATTGACTGAAATTAAAATAAAAATTATTTTCAAACAAACAGCATTAAATAAAAAACTGTAACAAAAACTAAACCAAAATATAACTAGAAGGTACACTCAGTTGTTTTTCACCATTTTTCATACTTCATGTTTATAACAATATGGAACTGGGGAAAAATGTGGGATTTCACCTAATTAGCATACCTGAAAAGAGGTCCATGCTTCCAAATCTGAAATTTCTCCAACACATTGTAATTTAGAGCAATGACCAGTAAATCTGTAGCCATTAGCAGCTTATCACAACAGTGTTTCAGTACAGTAAATTATAACTGACCAAAATTCAGAGGCCTTTAATACCTGAAACTGATAAGAAACTCAAAGATAGAATTTTCATTGGATCCCAGATTGGAGAACTCATTGGTGGTCCTGTATTCTCCTCAAAGCTCAATGTAGAATTAACAGAATGGGGTTGATTTGTGCAAGAGGGACAACATCAACCATAGAGCCTCAAATTATGATCTAAAGTTGAAGACTTCTTTGTCTAGTTTGGGTGATGTAAGTGATGATCAGGTACATAAATAACCTAAACATGGGAATTATTGTTTGTTCTACTGCAGGAAACTGCCATAACCAACAAGAACAAGACACCTTGTCTGTAAATTTAACCAGTTTACCACATTATCTTCAAATGACAAATACACAATAAAGCTGCACGATTAGAAAATTAGTGTGTTTTTTACGTGTTCACATCAATCAAAATCACAGTTTCCTGGAGGAATTCTTCAGCCTGCCTGATGTAGTCAAGATCAGATATTTTTTCATACTCATAAACTCAATAAGATTGAACTAAAACAAGTAAATTCCTAAAGAAACCTTAAAATACTCATGCACTCATAAAGGTATTGTTATCATCTCTTACACTGCCCCTTTTTTGGATAAAGAAATTATTTCTTCCATCTTAAACCCTTCTTGAATGCAAATATATGTAAAAGGTCTCCCTGTTGAGAATGAAAAAAAAAAAAATGAAATTAGGTGTGCATGTGTCCTAAATTCACATTCACACTGTAAATCAGGGCTGTCAAACTCCTTTTTGTTCGAGGGCCACATTTAGCCAAACTTGATCTGAAGTGGGCCAGACCAGTGAAATAATAACATAATAATATGTAAATAATGTCAACTCCAACTTTCTTCTATGTTTTAGAGCAAAAAAAGTAAAAATTTTGTGATGAAAATGTTTACATCTACCATCTATCCTTTAAAACAATGTGAATAACATGAACAAACTGAAATTTCTTAAGAAAACTAAGTGCAATTTTAACAACATTATGTCACAGTTGATCATTTACACATGTAAACTTACAGATCACAGTGGATCTACAAACACAAAAAGCATTTAATAACAGGCAGAATATTGGTAAAATTGCACTTTAGACATCTCAAAATGTTCATATTTGTTCAGGTTATTTGCGTTTTTGTGAAATGATAGTTTGTTTTGGTGTAAATATTGTAAAATGACATGAAAATGTTTACAGTTACAAAGAGAAAAATTTGGAGTTGTGAGTATTTTTAGGTTATTATGGTAGTATTTTACTGATCTGACCCACTTGAGATTAAATTGGTCTGTGTATAGAACCTGCACTAAAATGATTATCTTCAGTGTATTTTTTGCATTTCACAAATTCATCCCACGGGACAGACTGGACCCTGGATTTGGCCCCCAGGCTGCATGTTTGAGACCACTGCTGTAAATAAACTGTACTATAGTTCAGGTAAATTTAGACCAACACATCCCCTTTTGGTGGTACCAAAGACCGGCTGGTTGGTTTACACAGTGGTCAGAGGGGTTCAGAGCAAACAGAAAAATCTGAAACTCCGGACCGAGTGAGGTAGTTGTGAAGGCATCATCTCCAAAAGAGATAAAAACACTAGGATGATCCAGACGTTTGGACCAGTGTCAGTAAGTTGCACAAGGCGAAAAGAAGGTAAATTAACCAATTTGACAGCAAATCACTGCTAGATGCACACCCACCTCCAAACATGCAGTGACACCAGGATTTCATGCAAAGTTATTATTAGTCATTCCTGAAATTGAAAACAGTGTGAAAGCAAGACTATCCAAACTAAATGTATAAAAATGAAATAAAAATATAAACTTTGCTTTGACTTTCAGGCATTGAAACACATTCTAAAGGCAACAGAACTACACAGAGAGAAATATAACACAACAATGTCACATGTTCGGAGGCCTTTTTCTGCCCAAAGGCTTTGCATTGAATTGTAAATATTAGGTGGAAAAACTGCCTGAAGGTACCTCAGATAAGCATATGTTCATTATGTGAATCTCTGTATACTGTTGCAACCCTGATTTGTATTAGTTTAATATTAAATGTGCAATAGACTATGTTGCAGTCATTTCCAAGCTATTTTGATCCTGTTGTGTTTGCTGGAACAGGATTCCTTCATTCTCAATGCTTTCTTTGTGCAACAGATGACAACCATCTGGTACACTAACAACAGGCCATTAAAGGGGCAATAATAATCAAACACAAGTCAGAGTCAATAAATCGTGACTGTGACAAAGCGCCATATTAACAGGAAGTTCCCACCTCTACCAGAGAACTATGTTTACTGTGTAACTATGTAACTATGTGTAATAAACTATACTATGTTTATGTTCTCTATGTTCTGTGACCACTGATCTGATTGTACCCGAAGGCCTAGTTTCATTTTATATATCCCTTTTGGATGCTACATGTGAAAATATCAGATCTTATTTTCAGGTACTTGATGGATAGCACATGGTTTTGGATGTCTAATGAACCTGTGAAGTACTCTCACTGGGAGAAAAGGTCCGCCTGGACAATCACTAGTCCCTGTGGAGGCATGGGGACTCATGGTGGCTTCACCTGGAATGATGTTCCATGTGATGATCACCTTCACTTCATTTGCATGATCGGCGAGGATGCTTTTGTCTCTGAAGCTGTTTTTCTTTTGCATAACAGGTAGGTCAAAGATCCATACAAGTGCTACAGTTTAGTGAGTTAGTAATTTAATGAAGACAGCATGAATAGAGCAACCTTCTAAACATGTTTTTCTCTTTCAGTTCATGAATCTAAAATTATATTTTCTATTCTTTCTTCACAGACAACAGAAAGCTGAAAAAGGTGGAATTCTACAGTTCCACCACAAAAAATTTAAGTTACCCAGTGTTATCTTTGACTTTCATGTCTATGCAGAGTTTGACACTTAGAACCTTTTCCTACTTTCATCTTGTGAAGGACAAATCTAAGTTTCAGGGATGGATCTAGCAGCAGAAATCCAAAAAATTGTATCTACTTTATAACTTTTACAAGTATGACGTGGAAGTCTGAAGTCATCAGTGAATAGAAGATTCAAGTTACACTATTAGGAGACCAAAAATCATCTTGTGCTTGACATTAATAGTATTGATGACACCACACTAATTATTCTTGAGTATTTTTACATCCGCCAGGAGGTATTGTGATCACTCTGTGTGTGTGTTTGTGTGTTTGGTGGTGACTGGGGGGAGGCAGATCTGTCTTGGCGGAGGTCTGCGCTCTCCAAGTACTTTTCTTGTTATTATTATGTAGTATCACAAAGTAAACAACAAAAGCACTCGGAGAGCGCAGACCTCCGCCAAGAAAGATTGCCCCCCCCCGATCACCACCAAAATTTAATCATTTGTTCTTTGTGCCAGTATCAACATTTCCTGAAAATTTCATGAAAATCTGTCCATAACTTTTTGAGTTATCTTGCTTTACAAATAAACAAACACACAAAGCAAAGTGATCACAATACCTCTGGTGGAGGTAAATCACTTGGTTTACTCCAATGGAAAGCTTAGTTTTTTTCATGTAAATGGTGTAGTAAGTTGATTTCAAGACTAGATCATGACATGCTACTGCTTTGTGAGATGCCAAAATGCTTTTACTAGTAAGTAACTATAATTACCTCCGCCAAGGAGGTTATGTTTTTGCCAGCGTTGGTTTGTTTGTCTGTCTCTCTGTCTGTGTGCAAGATAACTCAAAAAGTTATGGACGGATTTGGATGAAAATTTCAGGAAATGTTGATACTGGCACAAGGAATAAATGATTAAATTTTGGTGGTGATGGGGGTGGGGGGGGGGGGTGGCACTGATCTGCCTTGGCGGAAGTCTGTGCTCTCCAAGTGCTTTTCTAGTTATATTTACTTAATCCTTATGCAGTGATGTGCAGTGGGGTTCATGGCTGGGGAGGCACTGACTCTTTCAGAGCCAGATCTACAAATATATGGTGGCCTGAGAAACTGGAATAGAGAGAGTGAGCAAAAGGAATGGCCTGGGTATATGGGCTCTGCATCAAGTCAGCATAGGTAGACTGGCAGGAACTCAACAGGAAACTTTCAAAAAGAGCCATTTCAGACTAAAAATAAAAAAAGTTTATGGTCTTACCTTTATTACCTCCGCCAAGGAGGTTATGTTTTTGCCAGGGTTTGTTTGTTTGTTTGTTTGTTTGTCTGTTTGTTTGTCTGTCCGTTAGTGTGCAACATAACTCAAAAAGTTATGGACAGATTTTGATGAAATTTTCAGGGTTTGTTGGAAATGGGATAAGGAAGAAATGATTAAATTTTGGTGGTGATCGGGGGTGGGGGGGCCCACGGGGGGGGCCACTGATCAGCCTTGGCGGAGGTCTGCGCTCTCCGAGTGCTTCTAGTTATTATTATTATTATTATTATTATTATTATTATTATTATTGTAGTAGTAGAATAGAATTATTAGTATTATTATTATTAGTTGCCTGATTGGTGAGTCCCAGTCTTGTCCTGCCTCCCTGTACACTAAACAGGTCCAGAGGATGGCTTCATCAGTTCTTAATAATGACTCCAATCCTTTACGAGGTGAATTTCAGCTCCTTTCCTCTGGACAGAGGTTTTTAGTCCCAAGGTCCAGGACACAGCGTTATAAAAACAGCTTTGTTCCTGTCGCCGTCACTGAGCTCAATAAGAAATAGTGACATTGCACTTTACTGACTTATTTTAGTTACCTCCGCCAAGGAGGTTATGTTTTTGCCAGGGTTTGTTTGTCTGTCTGTTTGTCTGTCCGTTAGTGTGCAGCATAACTCAAAAAGTTATGGACAGATTTTGATGAAATTTTCAGGGTTTGTTGGAAATGGGATAAGGAGGAAATGATTAAATTTTGGTGGTGATCGGGGGGGGGGGGGGGGCAGACCACAAAATTTCATCAAAATCTGTCCATAACTTTTTGAGTTATGTTGCACACTAACGGACAGACAAACAGACAGACAGACAAACAAACAAACCCTGGCAAAAACATAACCTCCACAATGCCACATCTGTATGATGTGGCATTTTTACACTTTTCTTTTGTCATCTGAAAATGCTCCTAATAAGTGTGTGTCAAACTAAAATGTAAAAGAAATCCACCAGGTATTGAAACTCAAAAATGTTTAATTCTCATATATTTCTGATAAAAGTCTGACCAATCATTTTAGTCGGTCCGAATGAAATAATTGGCCGAACCTGACTGAGCCTCCTGTCAATCATCCATTACGGCCGTCCAGCATCCAGCATCCGATCCATTATCGCCGTCTCACATCTGATATGTGTTCCTCTGAATCTGATGCTTCACTGGCGCTGCTTCTCCTGTCACTGACCACAGTCTACTGTCTAGGATGTGTTTGGATAGAACTGACATGCACATGTGGAAGGGAAAAAACGGATTTATGAACAGAAACAACAACTGAGGAGCACAAACGGGAGTCTGATGAATGAAGGATGGAGATAAAAGTCCGGAAGTCAGCTGTACTGGACTGAACAGGTCTGCATAAAGCTCAGCTTTTATGACGGTGGGACTCATACAGGTGCATGTACATGGTGTCACACATGTAAGATGATGTAGGATGAGAATTGTATGGACTATGAAACTTCAAATGTCCACGGAAAATTCGCGGAGGCCGCGCGTTCACAGTGCGCGCGCCCATCCCCTGGGCACTGCAGTGAAGACCCTGACCCAGTACTGCACAGACCAGGTCTACTGATGGAACAGGTCTACTGATGGAACAGGAGCCGCGGGCCCGCGGCAGGTGGATGATGCATCTGATTACTGAGGGAGGGGTCCGCGAACACGCCAAAACGGACCGGACCTCCACCTCTGCTTCCTCCTCCGTTTCCATCGCGCATCAGTAGAGAGGAGGAGGAGCCTCAGAGCTCAGGCAGAGGGAAGTGGGCGGGGCTTTGGAGGGAGGTGGGTTGTTCATGTTCAAACTTTTACTAAGTGCTGTGAGAAATGCCACATCGGTAGGTAGAGCTTTAAAGTGGAGTATGCAAACTGGACTTAATCTGTTTTATGACTTGAAACCTGAAACATCCTGTTCAGGAAGCTGCCAAAAAACCTAGATTTTGTTGGACCACCTTTAGAAGGCATTTCCTATGGCATTATTTTGATTAGATAAATATTGTGACACTTCTTTTACATCCATAGTTGCTATAATTTGTGTCCCAGATCTATTGAGAGTTGGACTGTTGTGTAAAGTCTTCTCCCTCACATCCCAAAAACTCTCAATGGGGTTCAGGTCTGGACTCGGTGGTGTCCTATCCATGTGTGAAAATGCTCTAAACAGTCTGATCCTGATGAATCTTGGGGTTTTCATCCTGGGGTTTTCATCCTGGAATATCCCTGTTCCATCAACAAAGAAAAAAAATTCACCTATTGAAATTTTTAGATGTTTTTACTCTAAAACACTTCAATATAACACATAAACACACTGACATACACTTATACTGAGGACAGTTGTCCATCATTCTGGCACATTGAAGTACTATTATTATCTGTATTATGAAAGCCAAGTGGCCTCTGTGTGCGTGTGTGTGTGTCTCAGGAATGGCACAAAATCCGGAGAGAGCTGACTGTTGCAGTTTGGCATACTTATGTATTTTTGGTAAAGGAAGACAGTAGCAAAAAAGGCAAGTGGATAGGACCAATATTTTCAGAGATATTAGTAATTTTGGAACACAATAGCCTTGCAATCATGTTGCTATGCCCAGAACGCTTTGGCAGTGATTGCTGGACAAATGTGGTACCGCATGTACAAATACACAACAGCATAAAAACTACCACATCTAGAACCCGTGGATCCACACAGGTCAATGCGCTAGTTAAACTTTATTTACTTATTTACAAAAAAAAGCAACAAAATCAGGTGGAAAACTCATTGAAAGTCATTGAACTCAGGGACGTTAAAACACACGTTCTCATTCTTTCATTAGTGAACTCTACTTGTTAGATTCAACATTAGAATCAATAAATGCTTCGTTTTCAGCTCAGAGTTTGTCAAATGACCTGTGTAAAGTTTAACCCAGTCTAACCCCAACTCTCTGCAGCTCAGTCACTATAAGTTTATTCATCTTAAACCTAATGACAGATGATAGTTATCTCATTGTTATGATCTTGTCATACCATATCAATCTGTAATATGTGAAAAACGAGGTTGTCCTCACATCCTTCCTGTGTATGGTGTTGATCTGGACTTGGTTTTGATATAGTTGGACTTGACTCCAACACAAGCTTATGCACTTGGTATTAAGTGAGATGTTTCTTACAAGAGTACTTTTAAGTGAACAACCTGGATATTTTCTCCACCACCTCTGAGTGAAGGTTCAGCCTGAATATTTTTACACCTCTTTCTTGTAAAATAACCTCTTCTCAGTGTCAGATTAGATGGTACTTCTCCCTTCCAACTGCTCTAAAAGATACCACTCTCTCAAAGAAAAAAATAAAATAAAAATCAAGCAAAAGCATTTTCCTGAAGCTTATAGACTTGGCACACTTGGCTGAAAATTACAATGACTCTCACTTATTATATCTGTGAACATCCAGGAGTTTTTCACCCAGTTACAAATGCAGAATGCTGTCAGTACACTGTATAAACTGTTCATTGCGAGAAAACATAAATAGGCACTTAAGATCCGGTCTAGTAAATGAAGTTTCTCCTTTATTGGATTATACTGGTCAAGCAGGAAAAATGCCTTACTCAGTAGTATGTCTCCAAGGAATTACCCTACTTTTAACAATGATTTATTTGATCAAAATTCATTGTTCTTGTTCAGGGATGTCAAACTCATTTTAGCTCAGGAGCCACATTCAGCCCAATTTGATCTCAAGTGGACCAGACCAGTAAAATAATAGAATAATAGCCTGTAATTAATGACGACGCCAAACTTTTCTCTTTGTTTTAGTACAAATAATATTAAACTATCAAAATATTTACATTTACAAACTATCCAAACAAAAAAAAGATGTGAATAACCTGAAAAAACTGAAATTTCTTAAGAAAATAAGTACAATTTTAACAATATTATGCCTCAACTTGGATCAGATCTACAAAGGCACAAAACATTTAGCAACAGGCAGAATATTGTTAAAACTGCACTTAATTTTCCTAAGACATTTTAGGTTATTCATTTTTGTTTAGGTTATTCACTTTTTATTTTGTTAATTCGCATTTTATTGTTGTTTTTTTTTTGCACTAAAACAAAGACAAAAATTTAGAGTTGTCATTATTTATAAGTCTTTCTGCTATTATTTTTCTTGAGATCCCAATTAAACAAGTTCAACACCCTTGATTTTTAATCTCTTCAGTTTGATTTTTGCACTTTGCTATTTCATCCCGCGGGCCAGATTGGAACCTTAGCTGGGCAAATTTTGGCCCGCAGGCTGCATGTTTGACAGCCCTTTACTAGTTTGTGCCTGTTTTTGTCTGAGAGGCCATGTGTCTCTGAGATGAAACATTGCCAGGAGGTGTTTTCTTATTAAGCTGTGAATAAGTGATGTGGATCAGCAGTAAGTCTATTCATTAAGACCTCTAGCAACGCTGGAAAAACACAATTTCCATCCCTTCAGGCTTTGTAATACACTTATATTACAGAGGACAACAGATGTAGACCCAGAGGGACGGAAGATACTACACATAGACCAAGAGGAGGAGGCGACACCACATATAGTCCAAGATCAACAGAATACATTATAAACCAGAAGAACAGATGATGTTGGACATTGACCAAGAGGAATGAAGATATCAGATGTAGATGCAGTGGAAATGAAATCACCAGACACAGAACAAGAGGAACAGAAGACACTGAACATAAAACCAAAGGAACAGAGAATACCAGACATAGACCCAAAGGCACAGAAGACACTAGACATAAACCAGATGAACAGAACATGTTGGACATACATCATGTTTAATATAAACGCAGCTGCCCTCCTCTTCTTTTTTACAACCTCATGCTCAAAAACCCAATGACTTAAGGAATTTGATCCATGAGCCTCAAAGTGAGTTCATTAAATTGCAGATATGTGGTTACCTGATATGTGTGTCATTCTCTCTTAAACATTTCATAAATTGCTGAAATATCCAAAAACAAGAAAAGCTCAAGGCTGATTTTGGACTGTCAACCTGTATGACGGAATTTGTCTTGAACAGTAAGTTAACCTTCATAATTTCTCCTTATTCATCTTTTTCATGGGTGTGTTCATGCTTCAGAAATGCATAAAAATGTATCAAGCGTTTTTCCAATTACATTTTTTCTTCTTTTCATTTGTGGCTGAGGACACAAACAACAATTTGTCAACAATGCACTGACTGTCATAAACGAATAACAGCAGACAGGTTCACTGCCCTCATTGATTCTCAGTGTGAATTAAAAAAATGAGGCTCACCAAAGCTGCAAAGGTCCTGTGTACTATATAGTATCTCGTCATCCATGCTAAATTCATTTTTGTTTGACTTATCAGGACATATGCATAAATAATAGGAGCAACAATACTTGTGATTTTTCTCTTATCCTAGTTTTATGTCATCCTGCTGTTGCTCTCCTTTGACATCAAAGGTAAGATTTCAATGTGAATCATTCGTCAAAAATGCTGCATGTTGTCTTATTCTGGATTGTGGGTTGACTATAAAAGGAATTTGAACATAATTGTTTCAAGTTTCCCTTTTATTACAGTCAAGAATTTAAATATTTAGAGAAACAAACATTTAAAGTAAAAACATTGACATTGTAGTTAGTTTGTGATTAGCTATCTGCTCAAGAGCAGCTAATCATCAAATAAATCTGTCTAACTCAAAGTGCACAGAATGAGTGTACATCTCATATTTAGGTGATTAATGTGGAAAGAATGGACAACAATGAGCACATTTGAGTCTTTTCCATTTACCACAGGGACCTGACAAAGCAGTGATATGAGATAGTGCCAGTTAAAGTCTATTTGTTTATTGAACTTTTCCCTTTCAAGTTAACAATGTTTGGTCTTGATTTTGTTCCTTGACCAAGTCCAGATCTAAACTAGTACCTTAGTCACAGATAGGGTCAGCTGCAAATACAGTGTACATGATTCCAGTGTTGGGAGAACCAATGGACCTGAAGGAAATATGAACACGTAAAACAATTTTCTATTTTATAGCACCACAAACCTCTGCTGCAAATTGACTGGAGAAAGACCATCTGGACACTTGAAGGCTCCCCTGCTCTGGTCAAATAGAGGTCTTCTGGAGTGGACAGTGGACATAGTGGAGGATGTGCTGCTTGGATGCTGTGTTTTGTGGTGACCTGTTGAGTGTTCACAGTGAGGAGGAGCAGGAGGAATTGGTGGAAGTCTTGAGAAATGCCGGCTGAGAAATGCCCTGAGTAACTTTACCCTTGATGGACACGTGTGGATAGGTCTTCACAGGTACTCTGTCCAAATCAATGTTTTATTTTTGTACTGAAGAGTTTTCCATGTTTTTCCTACAGCAGTTATATCAACTGTCTCTTCAGACTCAGTCATCCGATACAAATAAATCTCAGAATTGGTGAAGGGTAGTTGGATTTCCAATGTACAAAGCTGCAATGTATAGTTAAGGGAAGCTACATGCATGCACACCTGGAGACAGACACACAAAAATGTCCTCAAAATAACAAATATTATCAGTAGTATCTTAGCCGGGTTGTGACAACATAACACCGACATGTTGTGATAACCATCTCAGAAAATTTCATTGTGCACAGTTAGTATGATTATAATTGACAATGACCGTTAAAGAAATCACTAAGTTTTTTTTTAAGGAATAAATGATTTAACAACCTTGGGTAAAAATCTCTGCCTTTGAAATTAAATTGGAGAGCTGCAAATGTCCCCTAAGGTCACATTCATACTGTAAATGAACCATGGATCATGTTAATCTGGATCAAAACCTCCTCTTCATGTCTGACCAAAGTCCAGCTGTTTGGTCCACTCTATGGTTCTGGGATTGGGGGGGCGGTGTTCAGATCAAACAGAAAAGTCTGAAAGTGTCAGGTAGGTGCCAAAACTACTAATTTAAGAGAAAACATCAAGGTTTGGGTGCAAATGAACCCTTTCACAATCTTAAGTTTGTTAGGAACCCTTTTTCTGACAAGAAGTCATTGCATTCAAGTGTAAATATCTTTAATAGGTCAATGTAACACAAGAGTTTAAATAGCATGGTTAGCAGACAGCATCTCCCTCTTTTCTTTTTAAACAATTGTTGTGGTAACCATCCATTATCATCCTTGAAACCTTGCATACTGCTGCAGTTGTTTTATTTTTCATTAGAGACTCACAGTTGAGTCATTTGCAAACCACTTTAGCCCGGTTGTGTTTGCAGGATCAGGATTTCTTCATTGTCACTGTATTCTCGGGGCAATTTATAACACCCTCACACCTCACGACAACCATCTGGTACACTAACAACAGGCCATTAAAGGGGCAATAATAATCAAACGCAAGTCAGAGTCAATAAGTTGTGATTGTGACAAAGTGCCATATTAACAGGAAGGTCCCACCTCTGCCAGAGAACTGGAGCTATTTTATGTTCTCTACGTTCTGTGACCACTGATCTGATTGTACCCAAAGGCCTCATTTCATTTTATTTATCCCTTTTGGATGCCACATGAAAATATCAGATCTTATTTTTCAGGCACTTGATGAATAGCACGTGGTTTTGGCTGTCTAATGAATCTGTAAAGTTAAGGGTCTGCCTGGAGAGTCACTAGTCCCTGTGGAGGCATGCAGACACATGGTGGCTTCACCTGGAATGATGTTCTATGTGATGATCACCTTCACTTCATCTGCATGACCGGTGAGGACACTTTTGTTCTCTGAAGCTGTTTTTCTTTTGCATAACAAGTAGGTCAAAGGTCCATACAAGTGGTACGATTTAATGATTTAATGAAGACAGCATGAATATAACAGCCTTCTAAACATGTTTTTCTCTTTCAGTTCATGAATCTAAACTTATATTTCTTCTATTCTTTCTTCACAAACAACGGAATGCTGAAAAAGGTGGAATTTTATTACCAAAAAAATGGAAGTTACCCTCTGTTATCTTTGACTATGCCTATCATGTCTATGCAGAGTTTGGCCCTCAGAACTTTTTCTTACTTTCATCCTCTGAGGGGGAAATCTAAGTTTCAGGGATGGATCTAGCAGCAGAAATCCAAAAAAAATGCTATCTAGTGTGTAACTTTTACAAGTATGATGTGGAAATCTGAAGTCATCAGTGAAAAAAAGATTCAAGGTACACTTGTAGGAGAGCAAAAAACATCTACTGCAGAGCATATTAAGTCTACACAGACAATATTGACAATATCTACACTAATCTCACATTATTCTTCAAATCTGAGTATTTTTATTATGTCGTATAACATAGTTGAAGTATACAGTTCCACCACAGAAAAAAAATTTAAGTTATTCACTGTTATCTTTGACTTTCATGTCTATGTAGAGTTTGACACTTTGAGCATTTCTTTCATCTTTTGAAGGAGAAATCTGAGTTTCTGAGATGGCTCTACCAGCAGAAATCACTAAAAAAAAGAGTTATCTAGAGTGTAACTTTTATAGCTGTGATGTGGAAATCTGCAGCCGTGAGATTCAAATTGGACTTTTAGGAGAGCAGGAAGCATCTAGTGCCCAGCAGAAAAACTTTAGACATCACAGTTCAATGATATTCTTCAGTCTAGAGATTTTTATTCTGTGTTATAACATGACTGAAGGGCATCTTACAGTTATACTTGGTTTTGTACAGTATAAGGCTTAGTTTTGTTCATGGCAGGACCAGTAAAGTTTAGACAAAAGTAGTCATTCAGTGTTTTTTCTTTTTGCACTCAACAAAACCATCAAACTCTATGATTAAACAGGCTTTGATGAGGACTACCCTAGGAAAAGAAGATCAAGAGTTATCTCTGCTGCAGACAATAGGTTCCTTAGAGATACCAGCCTCAGAAACCACAAAAATAAGAGGAAAAGCAGATTAGAACCCTCATACATGAAGATTCAAGATTCAAAACGTTCTATTGCCATGTGTACAGTAAAGAAACAGGTTTCCCTTTACAATGAAAATCTTCCTTTGATGTCCACATTGAATGCCAGGAGAATTTAAGATGTATATATACATAAAAAAAAACAGAATAATTTAACTAGAAAAATTAAAACAAACAAAATAAAGTGGCATTTAAGAATGGCATTCAAAAGAGAATGGGCATAAAATATAAACTATTATGAAGTAAATATATATTTACATAAATGAGCAACGTATGAGAAATTGTGCAAACTGTCAGAGATGAACAGTATGATATACTGTATGTGCAATTATTGAGTATAAGGTGCATAAACAATATCACAGTTGAAAATGTAAACACTGTAAACAGTCAGTATGGCTGTTGTTATAGATTCCTGTCAGCTGTTACAGAGTCTGATGGCCGACGGAAAGAAGGAGTTCCTGAGTCTGGTTGTCCTGTACTTCAGACTCCTGTGCCTCTGGCCTGAGGGGAGGAGAGTGAACAGTCCATGTTGGGGGTGGGTGGGGTCCTTGATGATGGAGGCAGCCCTCCTGAACCAAAGCATCCTGTGTTGCATCACAGTCACCTGACCCAAACCCAACTGAGATGGTTAGAGATGAGCTGGACCACACCTTTAGGAACATGTTCAAGACTGTTAGAAAACCATACCACATGACCACCTCTTGAATCTGATTGAGAGTATGCCAAAAGGGTGCAAATTGTTGGTGTTCTATATGTATGTTTTTTGTATGATGTTTTATGTATGGTTTTAGCACTGAGTTTTACTATGTGTTTTTGGTATGTTTTTGGTGAGGATGTATGGCTGAAATTTCTATTTTCTGTAACATCTGCTGCTACTGACTACAAGGATGCTCTTGCAAAAAATATTTTAAATCTCAATGAATATTTTTTTCCTGGTTAAATAAAGGTTAATATATATATATATATATATATATATATATATATATATATATATATATATATATATATATATAAAATTTTATTTTATTATTATTTTTTTAATGTGGCTACTTTAAAGAATCTAAAATATAAAACATACTCTGGTTTGTCTGAATATTTTTCACATCACTCTTGAGTGATGGTTATTTTTTTTATACCGCTTTATAAAATGACCTCTCCTTGGTGTCAGATTAGATGGTTTTGAGCCAAATGCTCTTAAAAGCTGCTGTCTTTTCTTACAAAACAAAAAAAAATCAAGCATAAGTACTTTCCTTTAGCCTATAGACTTGACATATTTGATTAAAATGACAGTGAATCTCAGTTATTATATCTGTGAACACCTGAGGAGTTTTTCATCCACTTACAGAATGCCATCAGTCCATTGCTGTATAAACTGCTTGCTTATAGAGAACATAAATACAATTAGTGAAGTGGGTTCATTATTCTTTCATAGTAAAAGGCTTCAAAAATCAAAATGTCCTTGGAGCGTTGAAGACCAGATGCTTCAGATCCGGTGCAATAAATGCAGTTTACATGACAGAACTCTGTCCTATTATTGGATTGTACTGGTCTAGCAGCAAAAGTGCCTTACTCAGTAATACGTCTCCAAGGAATTCTTCTACTTTTAACTGTGATTTATTTGATCAAAGTTCATTGTATAAGTTCGTAGTTGTTTTTCTCTGAGAGATAAAACACTGCCAGGAGGTGTTTTCTTATTAAGCTGTCAATAAGTGATGTGGCTCAACAGTAAGTGTATTCATTAAGACCTCTATCAACACTGGAAAAACACAATTTCTATTCCTCCAGGCTTTGCATTACATTCACCTTCCTTCTCTATCTGTTGCCCTTCACCTCCCATCTCCTCAGCTCTGTGCTGAGCTCCCCTGCCTCCTTCTGTCTCTCTCTCATCATCACTCATTATTGTCATGAAGGAGGGTAAACAAGGCCATCTTTCCTTCCATCGCTCCTTCCTCTCCGCTTGAATAATCATATGGATGGGTCTGCCTTCTAAAACCTGCTCACCTCTCCTTCCTCAGCATCCCGCTTCCTGTCTCCACATTTCATCTCCACATCATTAATATGCAGAAAAAAACTATAATATTACTTCATCTGCCTCCCACTTTCTCCTCTCTCTTTGCTTCTAAGAATTCCCCAGTGTTTTATTTAATCTAATCAGGTGTCTTAAAATTCATTCTCCTGAGGCCAAGGGCTAATAAGATGCCATAATTTACTTTGTTTCCAATCAAGATTAGTTTTTATCATTATTGTTGTTGATTAATTTATTGTTGTTATATTCCCCAGTGTAGCACCACTCAGTCACAGCTGAAACAGGCGGAATTAAAGAATATGAGAGAAAATTGATATTGTTTCAAAATTAGATCAGTTTTTGTTATTTTTTGCACATGATGAAATCATCTGGATGATCCCAAATGTATTAAAACTTGAAAAATAGATGAAGCAAGTGGAATTAAAAAAAATAGATAATCCACCTTTTCTTTCCC
The DNA here is from genome assembly GCF_902148855.1 of Sphaeramia orbicularis. Lineage (NCBI taxonomy): Eukaryota > Metazoa > Chordata > Actinopteri > Kurtiformes > Apogonidae > Sphaeramia > Sphaeramia orbicularis. Next base: position 28,640,132 of record NC_043958.1, on the reverse strand, counting down.
GCTGAAATTAGTTTTTATTGTTGTTGATGATGAAGTTGTCTTTGTTATATTCCCCAGGGATTCAACACAAAAAAAATATTAGAAACAAGTGGAATAAAAGATAAGGTAAGATAATTTTTTTCTTATTTCCATCTTGTATTGAGGTCAGTTTCTTTCTTTCTTTTTGGTTATATTCCCATGTAGATGTATTAACACCTAAACGGTTCTAAAAAATGAAATAAAATCTCTAAACATGTTAAAATAATTAACCCATAAAGACCAGACTATTGTGGCACTCCCAGATTCTTTTTTTTCTCCGTACTTAACTTTTCTTAAGTGATTGATCACCGTTTATTCTAATATTATCCTTTTTTAGTGAAAATCAGGGATTTTCCTCTATTCAATTTACTGATCATATAGATGCCCATGAAAACTCAGATTCAAGTTGAGGGTTATTATATCAGAAACAGAGAAAACTGAAGACAAACTTCAGCAACGATATCAACAACTGAACATAAAACAAGTGTCTCCATTCACTGTTATTTATCAAACTCCATGGATTTTATTGGTGAATCAATACTGTAGAAGATGACAGTGTTTCCATGTTCCATACAGAGCCTCTGTATGTCCAAATGGGTCATATCTGATGACCATAAAAAGATGGGAAACTGCATTTTGCAACCTTTTTTTTTTTTTTGACATATTGATAGGTTTAGAAGTTATTTATCATTTTACATCAGTAGATGCTTTAGGTTGCTGGTGGCTGTTTGGGTCTTTATAGGTTAATTTTGCAGTCAGCTGAGATTAGATGATGATGAAGTCATCTTTTTTTTTTTTTATAATTCCAAGTATATTAAAACTAAAAAAAAAAAAAGCTAAAGAAAGTTGAAATAAAAACAGGTTAGATGATTAAATTTTTTCCAAGAAAGATTAGTTTTAGTCTTTTTTATGATGAAGTTATCTAGTTTATAAGCCCAGGTATATAAACATTAAAAATATGACAGAAATAATGTGGTGAGATAATTTACCTTATTTCCAACTGAGAACAGTTTCCAATATTTTATTATATTCCCCAGTTTATAAACACTGAAAAAGCTGGAAAAATTAAACACAAAATAAAAATTTGACATATAATTCATGTTGTTACCTCCACCAGGAGGTATTGTGATCGCTTTGCTTTGTGTGTTTGTGTGTTTGCTTGTGTGTTTGTTTGTTAGCAAGATAACTCAAAAAGTTATGGATGGATTTTCATGAAATTTTCAGGAAATGTTGATACTGGCACAAGGAAGAAATGATCAAATTTTGGTGGTGATTGGGGGGGGGGGGGTGTCTGTCTTGGCGGAGGTCTGCACTCTCTAAGTGCTTTTCTTGTTAATAGTTGTGGTCAGATTTTATAATTTTTTTCTGATAATGAAGCCATCTTTATATCCCCCGATAAAACAAGTAAAATAAAAAAAAAATGTTCCCTTGTTAAGTACCTGAGCCAAAGTTTACAATAATTCTCATTGTTGGCAAGCTTTTTCATTCTCTAAATGTAGTTTATTGTAATATTCTCAAAAGAGCAATCATTAAAGATCATTCATTAAAGATGTAGTTTCACACAGTGTCAGGTAAAACTCACCTGCTAAAACATCATCAAAATAATAACTCAAAACAGAATGTAAACATCACATACTTCAAGTAATATGATTGCTCCAACATGCCTTGGTGTTTGTCAGTTATTGTATAATTGTGTCAAAAGTCTGATTGCAGCTGCAAAAATTTACAAAAAGGGAAAATGCTGACCTTACATGTCCACGTATTGTTGAAATAATTACAGAATTGTTCTCCATATGAGAGCTCTGAGAAAACAAACCAATGTGAAGAAGCATTGAAGTGCTTCATGTGTTTACATCTAATTTTGTGCCAGTTTTTCACAACAGCGTCACTCTGATCCAGACAAAAACTGACAAATATCCAGGTATTTTGGACTAAAAGGTTTCTTTTTTGTTTGATACTGACAGTTTTTATGGGTTATGGGACAATTTCCAATATGTGTTAAACATGTATCATCTGGGGAATATTTGTCATTCTGGTTACAATTTTGCATTTTGTAGGTTTTATAGATATATTTTCTTCCTGACATCTGACATCAGGATCATTTTGATTTATTGGATCGCATGTATTCCAGTCCAACCAATGCTGTTATTTGGAAAACATACTGCAGGTTTGATCCCGATAAAAACCAAGACCAGATTAAATGATTCCATTCCAATTCCCAGATCCAACATCTAAAACATCATGTGGCATCAGGTCAACTTCTTTAACTAAATGGGTTAAAGGCAGGGGATACTTAACTGCACAGAAGGTTTCAGAGTTGCAATGTTGTCATGATCACCTTCATTTCCTATTTTGATTATTTATGAAAAATAAGTCTTAATATTGTGCCTTAAAGGTATTTGAGAACCTCATCTTGAGTTTTGGGTTACACTGATTTTCAGCATCCTGACCATTTTCAGTTAGATCAGATTAGAATACTTCTGACCAATCTTCCGCAGGTCTTTTTTTTATCCTAACAGTTTTTTCTCTCATTATATTAATTCCCTAGTTTCTTTTTCTTTTCTTTTTTTTGGTGGGAAACCCAAAGAGCTCAACCTGTGGGAATTGGGTGGGGGAGTTTCTTTTCCCCCTTCTTTCTCTTTAGGACCCTGTGGTACCTGCTAATCCCTCGGAGCCTTGACGTCAGCGCTGTAAACGGTGGAGATCTCCGGTGCGCGGCGGCAGCGGTGCCCAAAGGCGCAGCGACCGTCCAGCGCGCAACGCAGGCGGCTGCGGCGGCACCAGCGGCAGCACCTCCTGCTCCACCTCCTCCTCGTCTTCCTCGCCAGACAACACACGGGTGAACAAAGGATACGTCTCCGCATCCTCCCCGGCTCTTGCACCGGCTCCCCCCTCTCCGCCGCTCCAGCCCGCCATGTCCTCTGCTGTCACTGAGACGGAGGAGTCTGCGCGCAGTTCCCCGCTGACGCCGCTCAAGCTGGTCGGGCTGGTGTGCGTCTTCCTGGCGCTGTGCCTAGATGTAGGAGCCGTGATGAGCCCCGCGTGGGTGACGGCGGACGACCAGTATTACCTGTCCCTGTGGGAGTCCTGCTGGAAGCCGGCGAGCACTGAAAGCTGGCAGTGCAGCAGCACGCTGGGCTCAGGTAAAGAGGGGGGGCATTTACATTAACCATAACAACTGCTTCATCCATCCATACATGTCCTGTGCGCAATGGACACAACTGAGTCTGCATGGGTATTGTTACAGGGGAGTTTCCTCATTCATTATCATGCATTTACAGAGGCTTTTAGAGAACAAAGAGTTGTTCTGTAAACAGGAAAAATGCTGAGAATAATCAGGATGACTGAGGAGAAACAAGCAGGGTATCCCTGGGGTCACTTCAATGTTTCAAACACAAAATGTCAACAGTTTTTTTCTTAAAGATAGAAATGTCACAACATTGTAATTTGTTGACTCCAACAACAGCTGGAACACTTAAAGCGACAGATAGGGATTGTCCTGGCCAGTCTGACAGTTTTCCACTGTCTCTATTCAGCCATAACAAAGCCCAGTGTTGACAGTTCTGTCAACCACTGACTCTGCTGGGATCTCCACATTAATTATGGTGGAGGTGAAATGAAGGAGTTTTGCTAGACTTGGGTGCAGCCTCACTTCAGATAGAATTACAGTCAAAATAAATGCATGCTTGATCTCTGCTTTGAACTAGTTTGGAATGAAAGGGACCAAGTGCTGTTTCATTGCAAGTAAAATGTAGTGTGTGTCTTAGTGTAGTGATACCAGCGCAAATGGCTTTTTATTGTTAATGAAAACCCATCACCTTTGTTCCATCACCACCCTCCTGTCTGCCAGCACCATGTGGTAAATAATAACGCTGATGTTAATGCACCTACAAGTGGCAGACTGCCACAGGTCTTTCAGGGAGTGATTGGAGGAGAAATGGAGGCAGATAAGCAGCAAGGTGAACAGTGGGCTGCACACAAAGTCTTTTCAGAAGTGCATTATAGGATGCATTTATGACATTATATTAGTTAATTATATCTTTATGATTTCATTGGATTATTGAGGCTATATAGAGGAAATATGCATGCATTTGGACAGATAAACAGACTCAAATGCTTTTTAGGGGCTGTAATCTGTATTTTCAGCTGAGTTCTTGCTTCATAAAGATCATTAACTACATTATTAAGGCTGGAAAAGCACATAACCTCTCTTGGGTGCTGCCAGTTACTTGTGGCTAATTTATTTATTTGTCAACATGAGAGAGAGAGAGAGAGAGAGAGAAGGCAAGAAAAAAACGCTAGCTCATGGCTCACTACATCCACCTCATCTCTTCTGTCTCGCTTGTTTTCTTTCCTTTATTTTTTTCATAACCTCCCCCTCCTTTTGTTGTCTAGAAAACGGCCTTGTTGTCGCACCCAGGAGAGAGGTCTTATACTTGGGGCAGGGGGAGGAGGGGGTGGTTGATCTTGGATGTTGGATTGGTTTCCAGGGAAACAGAGTTCACGAGCGTCACTTTAATTGAGGCAAAAGTGGCTTTATTTACTATCAGTGTGACAGTGGGAGCTGACTGGTGTTAATTACACATGGGGGCATTAAAAGGAATCATTTAGAAAGTCATTAAGCTGTCAGCTGCTGCATCTATCTATCTATCTATCTATCTATCTATCTATCTATCTATCTATCTATCTATCTATCTATCTATCTATCTATCTATCTATCTATCTATCTGTTACAACTTACAAACAAGCTAAATTGTCTTGCATAAAAACAAAACAATAATAGCACTGTATAATACTGTATAGCAATTTGTGCAGGTGGTCTCACTCTTAAAATAAGATAAAATATCTGTTTTAGAAGATAAAAGTCCAAACTTTAGTGATCACTGACAATTAGATAAGAATTTCCCTGTCACTCACAAAACTCCATTTTGATTACACTGTTTTAACAATATCTAACAAATAACCTTGATGTGACACATTGCAGAGACAGTGCTGCTACAAATAAGCCTAATCCACAGCTTGGCCACAAAACAGTACCCACTTGGATTTATTTAAGAAAATAGGTAAGAACCTTCTACTGAATAATTACTGTAACGATTTTTCAGCTGAAGTCCTTTAATCCCAACTGATGTATTGAGTAGCGTCTCATCTTTTGATTAACCATCAGGTTGGTAGAGCGCATAAAGATTGGACAATGCCATGATCCACTAGCCTGAAATAGAGAAAGAGTGGTTTAGGGAGCATGAAACATAATTTTCCAGAGCAGAAATGAAGACCAGTGACAATCACCGGCACGTGACAGAGAAGACTTAAGACTACTCTCCATCTTCAATACTCTAAAAAAAAACAAAAATATGGATGGAAATAAAAGTTGTGGCATTTATTGTGACTCTGCATGTGCATTGCATGGCATAAAACGAATGTGTCCTGTAATCAAAACTCAAGGTGGTTCAGTGAAATACTGTTTGTGGGACAGGCTGTGTATTCTGAAGTGTATGTGAAGTGTTTGACTGTGAGTTTGAGCTCTGAAGCATCACTTTTTATGACAGATGAAGCATATTTTGTTTTTGAACCTTTTTTATAGGATGATTTAGATGGACTAATGTACTTGCATTTATGTCAGGCTTTTTGACCTTACTGACTCAAAAAGAGCTTCACAATATGTCTCATTGACACATTCACACACTAGAGGCACAGCCTGCAGGAGTGACTTGGGGTTCAGTGCCTTGCCCAAGGACATTTTGACACATGGATAGTGTGATTTTACTCTCACTGGAACAACCGGGCCTCTATTTTGGCAGCTTTGACAAGCACCTGAAAGTGTCTGCTGTAGGAAATGTGACATCAGGCATTTTAAACAAAAAAAAAACAACCAAAAAACCTGAAGGGACTGATAACGGGGTGTAAAATTATTTTATTTGTATTTATTTAACCACAAAAGACACATTGAGACTAAAATCTGTTCTGGCGAAGACATGCAGCGGTACAATGTACAAGTTTTAAAGAATGTCTCAGGTGTAAATACATACAAAGACAAAAAAAAAAGCGTCACATATTCATCAAAAGTCATTGTTATACAAGCAAATCAGCCAAAACAGCATTGGAATATGTTGAATGCATTTAATTCATTAGAACAGTTCCTTAAGTTTCATGTCATTTTGTGTTTGAAATAAAAATAAAAAAAATAATAACACCACAAAATTAGCAAAACCATCTTGTTAAGAACAACTGTGGTTTTTTGTTGATTCTGTGTAAATCTGATTTGATATTTACTGAAATGTCTTACAAAGGCAAAGTTGGATTTACTTTACTTTTTAGATGTCAAAAAAATGACATTTATCTACCGGTCGGTCCATCTATCATTTGTGAGTCTCTTCATCTTTGTGTTCACCTGCAGAGCTGATGTGTGACCAAACCATCCCCTCTGCTGCGTCGCTGTGGGCGCGTCAGGCTCATCATTGTGTGTCTGTTTGTGGCAACTGCACACTCTGTTTGTGTATCTGGGTGTTGTTGTGTATCCCTGTGCATGTGTGTGTGTAGGAGACAGAAGCCGAATGCTTGTGTAAATCGGTGTGTATGACTGTGTGTGTTTGTGTGTGTGTGTGCCAATAAGAGACTACCATGTCGAGCTGACCTATTTCTGGACAGTCTCCTCTGAAGCCCAGCTGAATATTTCATGTCACACTCTGATTTCTCTGTTGCATCTCTGCACCTCTTCTCCCTGGACCTGGAAACACACACACTCACGCACATAGAGAAACACACTCACACTGACACACTTTTTGACCACAACTTTCAACATCTCCACCCATTCTTTCATTCCCTCTTTCAGTCCATCTCACACACATAACACACATCCAGACCAGCTCTCTAATTAGATGTCTTGGCTCGGTAGATGTGTGTCTGTGCATTTGTGTGTGAGTCTTGTCCGACGCACACATATTGGTCTTAAAAAATAAATCACTCCCTGCTTGTGCCAACTCCCTTGGCTTGTTACAGCTCTCCAGACAGACCAAAGCAGCACTTTCTGTTAATTTAGCTCATCCTTTTCATTCATTTCTCTCCATAATAAAGTAAAGTTTAATTGATCACTGCAGGAAAAATGGCCTTTTCACCTTTCCTTTTCTAGACGGTATAGTTTACACTCACAGCTTCACTCAGGAGCACTGGTGTGAACCTGCTGGGCCGCCATAATGCCAAACAGTTTGGACAACAGCTACACATCAGTGCTCATTGATTAATCATGTTTATGGATATGCATGGTAAACAAACTGCCTGAAATGAATCATGGAAACGAAAATCATTGTCAGGTTTTTTGGGGGTTTCGCAGTCCTGCAATTTATGGGAGTGATACTTGAGATTTTTCCTTAGTTTGTGGAGGACTTAGGGGTGAAGGTGGGGATTCAAGTCACACCAGTGGTCAGATCCAAAAGTGGCTTTACCCTTATTTGCAAATGACTAGTGTTACCTATAGATTTCTGGTGAATTGTAATAACTGAGGAGGTCATTTCATATGTGAATCCTGTGAATCTGACACGTCTGTACTTTGTGAAGTGAAAGTTCCATTGCAGATTACTTACCCTATATCAGCAAACATAGAGGTCCTGTGATAATGTTAATCACTTATCAACACTTGTGTTGTTTGGTGGGATATGCAACATTTTTTTTATTTGGCTTATTTCCTGCACTGTTGATGATAAGTCTTTTAGATGGAAATTCAGGAGGTTCATGTCATGATATAACCTGAATATTCACTTAAAGAGCAAACTTCAACAGAACAAAATCTCAAGAGGTGATGGATGATGTGAATGACAGCTAGAATAAGGACCATTTTTTCTATCTTTCAGCAGGAGCTTTGACATCAGAACCAGGACATGAGTCCTCTAAATTCAAGTAAAAAACATACTTTTCACATCCTATGTGAGTGCATCACATGAAACACAGATGTGTAGGGTTAACTACCAAATAAGCCATTAAACTATTATGAGACTAATACTATAGCAGTATATGACTAATTTATTTGTGCAACAATTAATCGTCAATTAATTTTTCATTTTTGTGCCATACTAACAAACTTAGTTTGGCTCTCCACTGTGCAGTTAACTTGCATAATGGAGAGCGGAGGGAATAGCAAAAAAGAAGTTGATGATCATGAGGTTTTTCTTTTAGTTTGCAGTTATTATTTCAGAATAAGTTGAGACAGAATTAAACTGTAATTTCTTGTAGTTATACTGTCTAATTTACTTATACTTATTTAATTTATTTATACTGTACTACTGTACTACTGAATAAGTTGAGGCTGACAGCCATTTTTGTTTTATGTTCATTTAATGTGCTTTCCTGTGGTCTGCATTCACACAGTAGGTGTTGATGGAGTTGTGGGTAAACAGGACAAGGTACAAAAGAGGAGAAAATGTCAGAGCAAAAAAGTTATCAGTCACACTAGGTGTAGCATGTCCTCTGTTGTTTCAGTGCAAAGGAATGGACTCTGACATTGTACAAATATATGCTTGAATATATGAATAAAGATTTTATGTATTCTATTAAACCAACAAGCTGCACAAAAGTGGTGCATCCACCCCTTAGTGACTTGCAGGTTTTTTGCTTGTACTGTCTCAACATAACAACATGGGCTATTGCATCTTTGGGGTTTATATTAGGAGAGAGACTTAGGCACTAGGCAGTGTTAGGAAAATCTGTGATGTGCAATAATATTGTTCAGTGTATTCTTCTAAACTGTTTAGTTGAGGATATTGTCTCTTTACTGGGAAATAATTTGGAAATGTTACAGTATTCAAGTGAAAGCTGGACCAAAGCCACAGTCAGGCTGCACAAAATCATTCTGATCTGGTTGACGTGGAGCGTCACTTTGTGTTAAGACAGACTGAGCAGAATTCCACGTGACATAATTTTACCTTGTGTGGTGTGACAGTGAGCGACAGTTGACACCATGCTTGAGAGGCATCATGATGTCCGGACAGAAAGTCTAGCTTGTTAATCTTTTCCCACTCTGCCATGTCCTCTTTACGTGACTCTCACAGTATTTTTGTTTTGTAGACCTTTCCCAACATGACTTCACAGAGCTGAGCAGCATCAGTGTCAATTCTTTTCCTGTAACATACAGTGTGTATTAGGGCTGCGCGATATTGGAAAAAACTGACATTGCAATTTTTTTTAACCCTGTGATATATATTGCAATATGAAAAATACTCAGGACTATATAATAGCTGTTTGGTGCCGACATAAATGGTTAAACAAATGAGTTGTGTTACTTCTCGTAGTGGCAACAGGTGCAAGGCACTATTGACACAGAACACGTGTTTCAGTATCATCCTTCTTGTAGCTGAAATAATTCCAGATAACTGACGTTGCTTTTCTTTTTGACACCAAGTCTTTGTTTACGGTGATTTTCTCAATTGTTATCGGTGGATCGCTGCGTGCAGTGTGTGTCAGGTACCCTTGAAATTCGATGAGAACATGTTGAGTTCATTTGCCTTCTACATTGCAGGACCTGTGATGTGACTATTGCGCACATGTAGAGTCTGTATATGAACTGAGGCAGCATGTTTAACCCTTTGAACCCTAAGCCTAAAATGGTCCATCTGGATTTTTTTTTTTTTAATTTTGACTATAAAATGGTTAGAAAATATGCTGCGAGTCATTTTGCTCATTTTTCTACAGCACTTAGAACTTTCAAAATCTAGCAGTCATTTGCAATTTAGTGCATGTTATAATACTGCTAAAATGGCTTCTTCTCATTGTGCAAAAGTTCTGGACCAATGTCAAGTCTGTTGGTTCAGTAAAGTTCTAAAGATCACACAAATGCATTTCTCTGTGTATTAAGACACAATCTGGACATATGGGAAGTATGTACTGCAGGAAATGCAGACATTTCAGAGAAAAAACAGCTTCTATAAACTAAAGAGGTAGTTTGTGTTACCTCCCTTAAACTCTTTTGTTCAGACAATGAGATTTATTGAATTCATTTTCTGATTATTTATACCAAGTTTCATTCAGCACAGTCAGATGTTTCTTATTGTTTGTGCTGCTTCTTGTCATGGGGTCAGGTTTCACACTAAATTGTGACTTTTACCTCTACAACCCATTTAGTTGAATTTTTGTTTGTCTTTTAAGCCTGTGCATGTATTCTCTGGATTTTCTTGTTGTATCCAAAGAAAAGAGAACGAGGAATAAATAATGTTTCAATTGCAAGCCTGTAAAAACAACAAAGCTAGACTTTTGCTCAGTACTGTTTACACTGCAGAACTAAACTTAAATTCACTCAGAACCTTGTGATTACATCTTTCTATAGTCATTCTGTCGCTTTTACATCCACACTAATCTTCAGTTTTTACCCTAATTCCAAAAAAGACTATTCTCCAAATAAGCTGTTTACATGGTCAGTGAAAATGGATATTCCTCTAATATTCCTGTTTATGTGCAGCCTTGCATAGCCCATTAAATATATAATGATTTTTCATAGTTTTACATGACTGGCATTCCCTCTCTCTCTCTGTTCCATTAACCATCTTCTAGGCAAAGGTCACTTTTTGATATTTGCTTATATCTATAAACCTGCTCATATCATAATGTGTCAAAGAAGCAAAATGTTGTATTATTCCTGTTTTTTCATGGATATGTAGGAATTTATTTATGATTTTTGCTAAATTCTGGAAGTTTTCACATCTCTATGAACATTTTCCACTGTTTAATGACAAAATAAGCATTAAATACAGTTATAGAAATCCGCTCATAGTTGGCAGTTTATTTTAATGGTTAGCAACTAATCGATGAATCAAATAATAATTTAATAATTTCAGCGCTACTTATCAGTTTAATTCATTGTTTTATGACAGTTGCTTATTCATTTTGAAAGTAACAGTAAATAAAGGTAGGGAATGCAGAGGAGAAATTTGTTGCAGTGGCTATGATTCATACTCCATAACTTCTGTAATGTATGCACAGACAGTGTGTTGACTGATCATGTAATACATGAGAAATATTTAGCTCATAACATGCAGAGTTTCCTCATTAATAAGGCTGAGATGGAAAAACAAACTCATAATGGAAGAATTTTTAATTGCAGAGCAAAAGAGCAGCTGTAAAAACTTGAAATTGGTTTTTACTTTTATTAGCTTACCGGCCAACAGGCCATAAACTATTGTCGTCATGCAGCGTCCGTCGGCGTCATCTGTCGTCGTCTGTCGTCGTCTGTCATCATCGTCTGTCATCGTCTGTCATCGTCTGTCATCGTCTGTCATCGTCTGTCGTCTGTCGTCCGTTACAAAAATTTCAATTGTCTTCTTCTCCGAAACTACAATTCCAATTGACTTCAAACTTGATGTCAACAAAAGTTAGTGAAATTATTTGGATCTGAATCTGATTCTGGATTTGGTGCGACTTTGAAAAATTTCCCCATTATAAGAGATAGGAAGTGGATCAATGCAATAACTCAGTAAAAATAAATGATATCCAGTGTAAATTTCTACAGTCCAGCCCTGATGGGGAGATGACTAAAACATAACGGCCACATGCTGATCAGGATCTTCTTCTGGATCCAGGAACTTACAGAAAATTTAACATGGGCTCTTATGGGGAAAAAATTTCAATCGTGTTCTTCTGCGAAACTCCAGTTCTGATTGACTTCAAACTTGGTATACAGCTTGGTATATTGAAATTCTTTTAATCCGGATCTGATTCTGGAATTGGTGTGACTTTGAAAAATTTTCCCATTAGAACAGAAAGGAAGTGGATTGATCCAATAAATCAGTATCAATGATATCAAGTTGGAATTTGAATTTTTTACAGATCTGATTGGAATATGACCAAAACATGGGCTATTTCTGTAATATAATAAATACACATAACTGGGTGATAATAAATGGCATCTGGATACATTTCCCAAAGCTTTTTATTTGGCCGGTAAGCTACAGGGCCATTGGTCCTATTTTTTTTAACTTCTGCAGGTACAAGCACATATTGTAGTGATTCATAAAGGAAACTGGTTGTATTTGATATTGATGAAGGTACAGAAACTGGAAGCTCATAAGATCCTGTCTGTAGCACTCAAAAATCCTGGATCTCAGCTCCTCACGTTCATCAAATGGGACACATGAGCTTCACATAAAAAGTGTAACAGTGGGTGTTTGGCCTTAAAGGCGGGACACTGTTGAAAGGAGCGTGAACCCTGAGAAGTACCAGCAGGCCAAAAGCCACACCTCAATGACAACCTACCGTATTTTTCTTCTCAGACTTCATCAGACTCGACAGGCGAACCACCACCTTCTCTCCTCCATTCTCTCTCAGTAACATTTAATATTCCTTCCATCACCTTTTTACAAATGAGACTTCAGCAGTAAATGGCTTTTTCATTTTGTTGTTTTAAGATAATAGCAATTTAAGCAAAACTGTAATTAATTTTAAAGAGGACACACATAATTGCTGCAGTTTGGCCTGTCATTCACCTGACCGTGGAAGATGATTTCTTCTGCTCATTTTGACCTTGTCAAATGTTCAATATAAGAAGATGTTCTATTTTACGGAAATGGCGCCAACATGCCTCCAAAAAGTTTTGGACAGGTCCATGTTTACCATTGTGTAGCATCCCCTCTTCTTTAACAACAGTGTGTAAATGTCTGGAACTGAAGAAACCAGTTAATGTAGTTTTGTTTGATATAGGTGTGTAGCTACTTAGCAGTCAGTCGTTTTTGTCATGTTTTTCATTTCATGATGTGCCAAATGTTTTCATCTGGTGAAAGGTCTTTACTGTAGGAGGGGGGGCTTATATCAGGAAAATTTTCAAATTCAACTTTAGCCCTGGTTTTCTGATGCAGCAAGATGTTCTAAGCACTCCTGTGTAATTTTTTTGAAATTTTCACCCCAAAAATTACTTTTTCAACCCTGAAAACGTGAGTTTTTCGTCAACTTTCAAACCTTCTTCACTTTTGATAAAGTAAAATGTAGCAATATGCTCATCCTGGGCCCTTAAATGTTTTTTGTGAGAAATGTCATGTCTTCAGAGTGCTTTGCACTACAACAGGTGTAGTGTCAAGGTCCAGTTATAGGTCAAAGGTCACCCAAATGGTCAAAAATGCATATTTCATGGAATTAAGCTGTTAATGTGGGTTCTTCCAAATGTTGGGCTCAGGTTCTCTCCTCATAACACATCTACTGACCACAAACAACTTCCATTCAATAAGACACATTCAACAGAACTATTTACTCAATGTATTATCCATATAGACATGTCAAAAATAACAAACGGTAGTTTCTCATGACTTTGCAATTTACACACACATATATATATATATATATATATATATATATATATATATATATATATATGTACCGTTGTGGGCGACACAGTGGTGCAGTGGATAGCACTGGTGCCTCACAGACAGAAGGTCCTGGGTTCGATTCCAACACCAGTCGATGGGGGTGGGACCTTTCTGTGTGGAGTTTGCATGTTCTCCCCGTGTCTGTGTGGGTTCTCTCTGGTACTCTGGCTCCTCCCACCATCCAAAGACATGCACTGATAGGTTAATTGGTTAATCTAAATTGCTCATAGGTGTGAATGTGAGACTGATTGTTTGTCTCTATATGTTCAGCCCTGCGATGAACTGGCGAAATGTCCAGGATGAACACCGCCTTCGCCCGTAAGTAGCTGGGATAGGCTCTAAATGACCTAGTGAGGATAAAGTGGGTTCAGAAAATGGATCAATGAATGAAGTGTTAGTGATTCCCGCCAAAATGTGTGCTAGTGTTTCCCGCCACACTAATGGCGGCAAATTCAAATGGAATGTACATGTTCCAATATTTAGTCTGTAATGTGTCTTTGAAAGGGCCAAAGGCCTTGGGGGATCCCACCAGGAAACAAGAGGGAGAACTTAGGACATATTTGATAAATGTTGGAATGGTATGAATTAAAAAAAAAAAAACTAGGCATTTTTGGTGACCTTTAACCTACAACATCACCTTGACATTAGACTTTTCATAATACAAAGTACTATTATGATACAGTTTGGCACTTACAAGATCATTAAATGGCCCACCATGAACATATTTATACACTGCACTGGACAAAAGAGTGGAGAAGCTGTGAAAGTGGCGATTTTCAGAGTTAAAAAAAGTAATTTTCGGGGTGGGGGATGGGGGGGTTTGGACGAAAATTTTAAAAAAATTACAGAGGAGTGCTTTGAACATCTTGTTGCATTAGAAAATCAGGGCTAATGTGATATTTCATATTAAGCCCCCCCCCCCATTAACTGCATGGAGGCCAGTTCAGGACCAGAACTCTTCTACTTGCCAGTATGTGATGTTAGATTGTCTGTCTGAAATATGCCTTCCATGGATTGGAGCATGTACTCTAAAACCTCAATAAATCTCTCAGCTTTGATGGTGTGTTTCCAGATGTATAAACTGGCCATAGGTACTAATGCACCCCCATACCATCACAGATGCAGGATTTTGAACTTAGGGCTCATAGCAAATCAGATGGCCTCTCCTCTTTTTAGTCCAGAGGATGATTTCATTATGTCTAACAACAGAACTTTGATTCCCCTTACCTATGCAATGATTTCCATCACAGAATCATGGCTGGTTTTTATGTAGGACGGCATGAGGGTCTGAAGATCAGGTATCCAACATTGATATTCAGCCCTGTTAGAGATATGTTGCTGTCATAGTATACAAGATTACTTTGTGTTTTTTCCACTTTAAATTATATATTTCAATTTAATTAATCAACTTTTATGTGTGTAATATATTACTTTATGGATTCTACCAATAATTACATTTTGTTTGGTTTCTTCCCCAAATGTAAACAGCATCCCAGCTTTTTTGGAATTTGGATAGTAGTTTATTAAATGTTCTGTTAACCTGCAAAAAACATCTGCAGCTGTTTTGGGTGTAGCACTATACATACCTTTAAGAAAGAAGTCCATTTGAGTTATTATAGTATATAGATAGATTCATCTCAGCAGAGGTTTTGTTTTATTTTCTGTTCATGGTCTGGGCTTAAATCTCATAATGACTGAGAAAAAATAACTTAGATACGTAGCAGCAAATAAAAAAGGAAAAAGTTATTTTACACTCAGTTACAGACACACATTCTTTCCTTTTCTTGCAGTTTTTACTTTGTGTCTCCAGAGTGAGAAAGGACATTTGCAGTTGTTTTGCAAATGGTAATAGAAAAGATTATGTAAACCAGTGACAGATGTGATCTTAACTTATTTATTCGGGCGTGGTAACAGCTTTGGCTTGTTTTGACCCGCACTGGTTGGTCTTTGTTGTCACAGGACAGAAATCAGTCAGCACTGAAGACCTACAAACCTTTATAAATGTTGCCTGCTGCACTCTGCCCTTCTCATCTTTCTCTATCAGTCCATTGATCCGTGCATTGCTTTTACTCCGCTGGTCTTTTTCATCTACACCCCTAAATGAATTGTCTTTTTCTCAACCTTCAGTTCCCCCTCCCTTTCCTTTCTGTTTTTGATCTCATTTCAGTTATTTTCTCATTTCATTCCCTTTTGTCTCCTCTCTTTCCTCCTTCCTGTCCCTTCCTTCTCCCCTCAGGTTTTATTGTTATATTTCTAATGTTAATCATTTTCTCTCTATAATTTCCCCACCTCTTTCTCCCTCTACCCCTTCTTTCTTATCTCCCCACCTTTCCAGCTCTGTCTCCCTCCCCTCCTCCTCTTGCTATTTTCTTCAGGGTCAAGTCTCTCCTCCTCCTCCCCTTCCCCACTCTTTACTCCATCTCTGCTCTCAGTGAGCCAAGCCCCCAGAGACGCCGGTTCTATTTGTAGCGGCTGAAACGAGGAATGGGAAATGATGTGGCATTCAGCTGTGTGGCAGACAGACAGGCAGACAGACACATAGACAGGCAGACAGGGGAATATCCAGGAACCTACAGGTCCTCCTGCCAACCATAAACCACCCAAAAACACACACATCACCAGGGTATGAGGGGGTAAATGGGGAAGGGCCCAAACACACATAATCTGTTCGGTGGATGCAAATCAAGCATCCTTCAAAGTGTTTGCAAAATCACAGCAGCAGTGTATGGCAGTGCATAAAAAGCTGTAAACATCTTAAAATAAACAAGTTACACATGGACTTACTTGTACAAAATTATAATGCATGCAGTATTTATGCACATTACTTTTTGACTAAGCATCAAGCCTTAATGGAGGCGTATGACTGCCAAGCCAGATCCTTATGTTTATATGTTTGTTTCATGTTACACTGTAAAAAAAATCTGTAATTTAACAGAATTTTTACCGTTTATTTTACAGATTTTTCCTGTATTTTTAAGATACAGGAAAATATCAATGAAATTACAAAAATAAAAAAATAACATGAAAAAAATGTAACTGTGAATAACCATAAAATTTCCTTTTTTTTTTTTTTTTTTTTTAGATTTTTTTTCCACAGAAAAATACAGTTAAAATACATTTGCAAAGTATTGTGATTTCACAAATATTTATTTTCTATTATTGAGATTAAACTGTTAATTTAAAGTTTAATACTGTAAAAAAAATAAATAAAACAAGATAAAATTACTGACAATCAACTGTAAAAGATGTATTTGTTCTGTAAGTTTAACAAGACTTGTTTGTTAATTGACAAATATCTTATGTAATTACGGGAGGTTTCACAACAAAAATGATGAATAAGTGTGTTTTTGTGAATGTATAACATGTATAAGCACTGATAAACTGTCAAAATACAGCTTTTATGGGTGGATTGTACTACTTAGTCTCATTGAAAAGTATGTGTCATTCAACCACAACACTTCACATATTCTTAAATTAGCAGTAGAATATTGTAAATATAAATGGTTGGTTATCTGTATTATGACAGTTTTTAAAGTAAAGATAATGTTGTGGTATGTTTGCCGCATTGCCTTGGTATTGGGCATGTTGTTGATTATGTTTTTTTATGTGCAGGGGTTCAGCAGGGTTACGGTGTTAGTGTAAATGTGGGGTTAATATGTGTATGGTAATGTTTATTGGCCTTTTTGTGTTTGTTTTTGTATTTTTGTTCAGGTGCACCATGAGTGAAAGCCATAGGCAGAACAATGCCTTTCCTGTTCATCCATGATGTTTATGTTCTTTTCAATGCCAAGCATTGAACTTGTCAAATTAAAAGCACATCTTTTACTACTAAAGTTGCATTATAGCGGACATCTTGTTGTTCTATGGCCTGTCTATGGCCTGTTGTTCTATAGCCTTCATGTCAAAATCATACTTCTTTTATAAGAAGTTATGCAAGAAAGCCACATGAACGAATGTGAAATAACCTCTCTCTCTCTCTCTCTCTCTCTGTATATATATATATATATATATATATATATATATATATATATATATATATATATAAATTGTTGGAATTTAAATCAGACAGCTAGTTAATTAACAGTTAATTGACAGGTTTTGAAAGATAAATCAAATGTTTTTATGTGTGGTATATCATTTTATTACATCAAATATTAATTGATATACAAGTTTTTAACATAATATTATGTGATAAACACCAACTAATAACAGAACTTTTGTGCAATTTTAAGCCCTATTATTTGTTTTATAACAATGTTCGTCCATATGTATAGGTAATTTGATTGTTTTAATACATGTAAATATTCTTTATTAAACATTAAAAAGTCAAAAAATATGCAAAATCTCATGTAAAGTTAGGGCAAAAAACTATATTTTAATTATGGAAAATTACCGTATTTTTATGAGATGGTTATTTTCCGTTATTTAACAGTATTTTTTCGGCACCCCTGCTGCCGGAATGATACCATTTTTTTTTAACTTTTTTTTTTTTTTTACATTGTATAACAGGAAACTTGTATTTTTTAAATGTTGTTTTTCATATAAAGGTTGAAGGTTAACTCATCCTAAAACATACGTACACACAGCACCTAGCATTAACATTAGCAATAGCATTGGTACATCAGGAGCAGTGAGCTGCCATCAAAGGCACTCGGGGATGAACTCCAGAGCTTCATCAGCACCATGGCACTGACAAGAGAACTAACCCATATGTAGCTTTTTTAAAAGGTGGGGGAAATCAGGAGGAAACCCACTCGGCCCAAATAATGTTTAATTCAATAATTCAAGAAAGTTTATTGTCAATATATTTACACACAACAAAATTTAGATGGGTAGTTCTCTGCTCAGAAGGTGCAAACTTAAAGTGGAACTAGGCAACATTTGACCCTTGTGCTGTGTTCTTCACCCCAACTTGTCATTCTGTTTTATTCCAGTGTAATTTCACCCCAAATGAGTCTCATTCGGTTTTAATGCTGTGCACAAAACACGTACATGTTGGTTAAACCGAATGACAGAAGTATAAACCGAGCGAGCAGTTATTGTACCGTACCAGAACGATTACTGTCATTCGGTTTAGGGAGTCCCCGATAATAGCGAAATAAGCATCCATTGCATTCCTAAAGACCCTGTCCTTTGAGCGCAGTGGATACTCTAAATACAAAGGACGAGGTTTGTTACTGTTGTTAAAACCCATCTACCCTTAGCAGTACTATGGATTTGATCCTTGCCGAAATGTCTGCTACATGCCTTTGTGAAGTGAGTTATAACAAACCCTGTCATTCGTATTTTGTGTATCTACTGCACTTGAGGGATGGGGTCTTTATAGGAATGGAAGCTTATTTTGTTATTATAGTGACTCAATCCAGTGCAAAGTGGCACACAGCAATGTTCATCCGAGCCACCCACCTTTCTCTGGAACTTAAAAGTATTCTTCATATTAGATTTACTTGATTTACTAGATTACTATGACACTGATTTGGGGTAAAATTACACTGGAATAAAGCCGAATGACAAGTCGGGGTGAAGCACACAGCCCAACCCCCTCCCACCCCTGGCTCGCTGAAATGGCCTTAAATTTGATCTAAATTGGGTACACATTTGTAAACCGAATGACAGGAGCATAAAGTTTTTCGTCCACTGTTGTGACTGGAGCAGGAAGTTGACTGGAAACTGACTTGCTGCTCTGTCGAGATCGGAGGTACGTCATGGACCTGGTGTGCAGAGCCCATCAGCCTTGATGTTGGATCTTAGCTGGTGTTCTATGATACTTGTCTCTTGTACAGGTGAAGGTCTAACACTAAAACACACAATAGAATAAGTACAACATATTTAAAAGAAGGAATGTAAAAAGAGCATATACAGTGGAAAAATATATGTGCAGTTTAATGTGAATTCTTTCATGTTATAACAAACTCAATGTGATACTGTATGAAATATACATAGTTATGTGATCTGCTACGTCATTAACACATGAGGATTGCAATGACCTGTAAATGAAAATGTCTTCGTAGAAAGAAAGGTTTTTGTGAAGCCGAGAAAATGTTGTGCAATAACATGAAAATGTCTTTTTATAAGACAACACCTTCGTATGCCATGAGGATGTGTGGTTACAACACGAGAAGGGTTTTTTTTATTGCAGAAAAACACACAAGAAGGTCTAATTATAATGTGAGAATGTCGTCTTAACACAAGAACGTCATCTTTATTACATCTTGTTAAGAGATGAGACTCTCCTTATTACATACAATGATTATAACATAAGAGCTTCTTGTTCTAACAAATGTCTTGTTAGATGGAAACATCTTGTTGAGACATGAGACATCTTATTACACAAAAATATGTTGTTATGAGTGAACATCTTGTTATAACATTAAAATGTTGTGATATGAGATGAGAATGTCATATTATAAAATGAGGACCCTTGTTATAACAGGACAATTTCTTTTTATTACACAAAAACATGACACTCTGGATAGACACTTACTTGTAAAGATGGTCCCCTGTTCAGTCATATCTGGCAAAGAAGATATGTTGCTGACCTGTGGAGGGGTGTTTTTTTTTTTTCCATTTTCTTTTTCTTACCCTCGGCTTTCTTTTCCCTGCACACGTGTGTATGAATAGCAAAAAAATATGTATAAGACAAGAATTGTACAATATGTATGAGAATCAACTGTATGTCAAGGAATTTGCTCTACTGCAATAAATGTAAAAACAAACAAAAAAAAACAACAACATGACAACATCTTGTTATAACATAAGATCTTGTTATGGTATGAAAATGTCATATAACTCAAAAACATTTTGTTACAACACAAGAATGCCTTATAACAACAATATGTCTAATAATAGCATAAAAATGTCTTGTTATAACATGTAAATATCTAATAGAGTGAAGATACCTTGTTATAATATGAAAATATCTTTTTATCACTATAAGTAGTTGAGGTGTTGATGTGATACTAACCTGCTTTTCTTTGTACTGACACTGATAGGCTTCCACAATTTTTATGAGTTATATTTAGTTGAAAATGAGGCAGTTTCTCTGTGTATTTTTGTTGTTAATGTGGCTTTTATAGCTAATAGTATATTGGCTTTTAGACTTACTCTTGAGCTAATTGTCGATGAGAAATAACAGAGTCACTTTGACTGTGTCACACTTCCTGTAATGGCAGGAATATTAAATGACAACTAATCAGTGTTTGTGCGTATTTTTGATTCTGCATCCACAGCGCCGAGGGGTTCTGTTTCACATACAGAGTACTACAGCTCACACTGAGCCTGGCAGCTTGGAGTGGCTTTACAGTGTCCAAAGTATGTGACGGGGCCGTGGTAATCCTGTCACATGGCAAACGGTCACATTACAGAGGTATTTCAGTAAGTGTGTGTTACAGAGTGTGGAGAGAGAGCAGAAGATTCACAGGCTAGCACAGCGTGAGAAACCGGTACACTTTGAAACATGAATGTGCGAGTTGCATGTACTGTTCCCAATTATATGTGTGAAACTGTGTAGAAGCATCTGCTTTATGCACTTTAGCGCAGAACCAAAGTCAAAGAGTGATAGTGTGTGAGACAGATAGCCAACTTTGCATACTGTATGAAAGATAAAACAGCTGAGATGGAGTTGACATCAGTTAATGCCACCAGTGTGTGTGTGTGTGTGTGTGTGTGTGTGTGTGTGTGTGTGTGTGATGGAGAATGAGTGGGCAGAGTATTTGCAACAGTTACAGTGACTGTAAATGTGTGAGTTTGACAGTGAGACAGACAGTGTTAGATACTGTGGATGTGTCATGTTCTGAAGTCTGAGTGGGAGACATATTTCTTCTTCTCTGGTGGGACTGATACTTTGGAATCTGTCACCATCAGCAGAACGAGTCACAGGTTTATAATATTATGTTCAACTAGTAATAGTACAGAAACCAGAGGCTGTTGTTGAGAGGTGATGCACAGATTTTCTACTTATAACGCATGCATTGTGATGTTTATGCATCGAGGTGGGTCACCCATACTGTTTGTGTTTGTTTCATAGTCTGATTTTGAAAAGAAAAGGGAGGTCACATTTAAAGCTGCAGGAGATGAAACACTCCCTCTCTTACTGGAAAAACTGAAACTGCATCTTGTTATAACACAAAAACATCTTGTTGTCTCATTATAAAACAAAAGCTTTGTCTTATAACATGAAAACATGTGGTTTTAACATGAAAACAACAATGTCTCATGATAACACAAAAACATCTTGTTATAACGTAAATATCTGATATAGAGTGAAAATAACTACGTAATATGAAAATGTCTTTTTATAACCATAAGCATTTCAGAATTTGGTAGTTAAGGCTTGTGGAGATGTACTACCACTTGATGTAGATAGCTAAGCCCTAAGTAGGCTGTATGAAAAGTCAGATTTTTACTCAAAAGAATGAACGCCCACAACATCAGTGCCATGGTGGATTTACCTACCAGGGCCCCCGGTGCCCCCCCCCCTTTAGAACATGTAAAATGTTGAAAATAATAAAAGTGCTATTACCTGGATTTAAACCCTGGTCTCCTGCATTGTAGACTGTAGTGATACTTACTGAGCTTTCCATCCACATGTACTTAGAAAATGCAAATGTATGCATCCCAAGGCTTTCCTGTCTGTTGTATTGGAGGGGGGTCTACTGGGTCATTTATAACAAGTCTCTGTGGTAAAAAAGGAGTTAAATTTAAACTAGACTACAGTCTAATCATGAAGAGACAGCTGTCTATTCAAGTAACATTTGGGTCTGCATGAAAAATGCTTTGGATGTTCGGACAGTTTACAGAACCCGACCCGGCTTCTGTGCCTCTGGCGTATGTTGGAGCTGGGCCCACGCCACTGCTCTATGGGCCCCCCGGGAATGCTGGGCCCCATGAATTTGTCATGTTTACCCCCCCCTTATCGGTGCCCCAGAGTGTATAATAATAAAAAAATATATATACAGTTTTATGTGATTTTAAGCATTTAAATGCCCCCCCTTCCATTTTTTCTAGTGAAAACTAGTGAAAATAAAACTGTTTGGATTTACAGCATCAGTGTAGAAAATTCTGATATCACAACTGGGTTTTGACACCAGAATAGGCAGTTTTCACACATCATAATATAAATTTGACTCAATGTACCCTCTGTGTTATCTGTGGTCTGGTAAACTACACTGGTTAGTTTTAAAACACGAGCTTGTGGGAAATTAGTCACTTTTGATGTAATCCCCTTTTAATTTAATGGTTGTAGTCTGATTGCTACATTCTAAATACTAAAGATGTACACGTCGTCCCCAGCTCTGGCTGCATTTTGAGCTTGTACTTGTCTCATATCTCTTTAAACCGTCTACTAATGGTGTGTATTATGAATTTTTGATGTTCTTTAGCGAGATTGAAAGAAATGCATGATTGTGCTGAAGATGACGAGTAAGAATGATATCCGATTCCCACTGTGGTGACTGATTAGACTTCTGATTAGTTAGTTGCTGCCTTCTGCTTTCATGCTGACTTTTGATTAGCTGTGGCTGCTTCCACACAGCGAGACGGCTCCATGCTTCGGGTGAAGTTAAATATGAAAGACTGATAAACCACCTGAGCCTCCCAGGAGATTCGTTTTAACCCTCGGCCCTATTCCGTCTGTCTCGTCAACCGTAGTATTTCTGGCTAAAGTGAGTCAACAAATAGTGAAGCAAACTAGTGTAAACATGCACGTAAAAGTAGTTTACGAAGAAACATTATTCCTCCAGTGTCCAGAGTTGGATTCAAAATAAATATTGTTGAAATGGCATTTAATTATGGCTTTCTTCTGTTGATTTGAGAATTTACTTCACACAGTGCAGATGTTGATATTGAGTGATATGCTTGCTGTATTATGTTCTGTTTTATGTGCAGGGGTTCAGGGGGGTTATTGTGTTTATGTGAATTCAGGTTAATGTACGTGTATGACAGCATAAAAGAGGCAACAGCCTTTATGTTCATCTTTATTTTCCTTAGTGTACACTGTAAGTGAACGCTGTAGGCAGAGCAATGCCTTACCTCTATGTAACATGGTGAAAAGAAGACGAAAATTACGCACTATTATTTTTTGGAATATCTCTTTATTCTCTTGCATTTTGGGATGGCTCAGAGCAAGAGTATAATTTTTTTTTTCTTTTGCATTTATCTGAGGTCATCATTAGGTCCATCCTGGGGGGAAATATGTCTAAATTATATATATATATATATATATATATATATATATATATATATATATATATATATATATATATATATATATATATATATATATATACACACACACATATGTGACAAAATTATACTTGCACAGGAGAAAATTTTCTCTATGTGGACCTCATTAAATTAAAATGAACATGAATAATCCCCAACATGTCGTGACATTATGATGAATAGTTCTTTAGTGCTTGTGATTTCCATTAAAACACCCTAATACAATGAATATGGAGAATCAAAGTCTTCTAATAACACATAGCATGGCAAATAATATGTTTATGACTCAATGAATATTGTGACAGGGTCTATGGTGGTACGTCCAGGGTCTACGATAAAATAAGAGTCGACTTTAACCCCCAAAATCTATGATTTTATTCATAATCAGTCACTTGTAGCTCTAAATGCTTCCATTTGTGCAGCAGATTGTGTCTCATCTGCCCTTTTTTTCGTCCACCCACCCCTACCTCATTCCCCTGCCTCATCCTTCTCGTTCGTCTTATTTTCTCCACACTCATCTTTAATTTCCTCTTCTCCTCTCTGCCTCCCACTATCCACCTCTGCATCTTATCTTTCACCTCCATCTCCGTCTCTCTTTCCCTCCCCCCGTCTCTAAATCTCTCATCTTTCCTTATCTGCCTCCTCCGACATCCATCTTTCATAACCTTTTTTTACCATGCTGGAGCGGTAAATTTAGGCACCACTCATATTTACACACAGTTGTCAGTTTAACAGTTGTAAAGAACACTTAAATAACCCTGCAGTCTGCTGTTGATGCCAACTTTGCGTCTGCACTGACAGTTACATTCCTACCTCAGACGCTATCTCTAGAAGTTATAGTTTGAAGTTTGGCTTTTAAGATTTGCTCTGCGTCCTCAAGGAATACAGATGTTCCTTATTTCATTTATTAATTTAAGTATTTTGTAATGTAGCGGTTCCTGCTGTAGCGGTGGTGCACAGGAAAAGGTTTGGTCGCAGCGGCTTCCAGTAGCCCGACAGCATCTCTCCTGATCACAGTGTGAAGGCAGACAGGTGGAATAAAAGGTTATAGAAATGGTCAAATCTCTTTTCTCCCTCTGCGCCAAGATGGATTACACAACAAGGTGTGTGTGTGTGTGTGTGTGTGTGTCTATGTGTGTGTATGTGTGTGTGGAGGAAGGAAGCAGGGAACAGCAGTAGCAGAACGCCAACAAATCTTGAATTTGAGCCCCTGTGTTGGGGTGTTTTATCTTGGATATCAGATGTTTCAAGGTGTACTGTGATATAAAAACAGGCTATTATCAAATCATGTACATTGTCTTACAAAGTATTGAATAAATGGTACATTGTTTTGCTCCTAATTATCAGGGTTTTCTCTGGGTTTCTCAGGTG